>NW_028134072.1:0-55000 GCF_964662115.1 Mustela nivalis | reverse complement strand
GGTGCCTCAGGAAAGCCCCGTATGCTGGTCTTCGAACCCAGGCGTCTGAGGAGTGATACCTGGACACCAAAGCAAGAGTTCATAATAGGGCCTAGGGGCCTGTCTGGTTCAATCTTCTGTCTCTGCGGATATCTGTCTGTGTGTCTGCATGGAGGTAGTAGTTGCTCAGCTTGTGTCATAATGCCCCTATTTGTCCAGTGCGGCTTGCGGTAGTCGGATGTCCTTGGGGACCTTGAGGTTTCTACTATTTTGTAGAGTTGTGGCCAATGGAATGGGCAGTTTCTTAGGAGAGAGCAGGCACAGTTCTGTGGTGTGGCTCCAGAGACCCCAGCCTGGGGGCTGTGTGGGCCATGGCTGTGCAGACAGACATCCAAAAACCCTAACTCAGCTCAGGTTTGGGGCCGAGGATACGGCAGGCCTGATCTACAGTCCATGAGGGGAGCTCCTCTGGATATGAAAGAAGGGTGAGAGGGAGGCAGTCGCTCAGGCTTTTGTCTCTGGATGTTTTGTCCACAATGGCCGTTTAATGTAGGAGTTGCCTCATGGGTCGTAGAAGTCTCCCTCTCTGCTAGTTTGTTCAGCCCCCAAGAGTTTGGGGTCATTCTGTGGGAAGGGAAGTGTCCTGTTTTCTGCCTCATGTGTCCCCCCAGTAGAGGGATTCTTGAGCATAGCAGTGGGTACTGACAATTGGAATACTCGCCCTCTGGTTAAGCCTGGGGGCCTATGGATATGATAAGCCCCATATGCAGGATCTTGGTCCAGCCACTGAGAGGCGTTACTTTAATACGGGACTCACGCTGCAGGTCACAATGCATGTCTGTGCCCTAGGCGGCCCTCAAGCACTGGCGTGGCCTTTCGGACAATGCAGGTTTTCCCACATTGAACGTTGGACAACATGCCAACCACAAGGTTTCTGGCCATGGGGAAGGAGGAATTCTAATTTCTGCATCACGTTCATCCCTGGGCAGTGATTGGAGATAAGGTCTAGGTTCTGAAGCCTGAAAATCGAGGTTGGGAAGAGATGACGACCTACAGCCATAGCGGGTCCTATGTGTCCATGTTGGGGCCAGCTGTCTGGGTGTCGTTTGGGATGTCTTGTCTCAGGCTGTGCCAGACAGGGCATTAGAATACAGGGTGGGCTGTATAATTGCTTTACAATCGAGTGGCATGCATTAGAAAATCATTTGGGGTTTCTTATTAGCAGCATAGGGCAAAGTTTTTCTTCTGGAGGGCAGGCAGAGTGCGGCATTGTGGCTTCGGAATTCCCAATCTGGAGGGCTTGTGGGCCAGGAGAGTGAGGACGGAAGTCTGAGAACACAAGCTAGGCTTAGGTTTCGGGGCAAGGACATGGCAGGCACACTCTGCAGAGCTGAATTGAGATCTCATGCGTCTGAAGTCAGGTCGAGGTTCAGACTTTGGCTCAGGTTTGAGTTTCTGTCCATGTGGGCCCCTTCAGGAAGGGGGGGCATTATGAGGCCATGGGGGTTTTCCCACTATTGGAGTTGTGAGATGCTCCAAACCGCAAGGATTCCTTCTGTGGGACAATTAAGATTTGTTGGATGGCTCCAGGACGTCTTATAAGGTATTTTTCCAGAACAGGGTTCTAAGTATGGATGCCTGGGCAGCCAGCCTCACATTCCAATTGTCTCCTAGCAACAAGAAACGTTTGATCTGCTGGCTTGGGGTAGCAACAGAGGGGGCTGAGTTGAAATGGACTTTCCTGAGGATGGTCTTAATGTTGGTTTGAGTCCATGGAGACCTTGGTATGGGGCAGTGGCACCAGGGCCCTGAAGGATTCTCCTAACCAGAGGTTATGACAAAGCTCCAATGAGCAAGATTTCCATGGGGAGACGAGATTTGTTCTTATTGGTGCCTCAGGAAACCACCATATGCTGGTATTGGAGACGAGGCCTCTGAGGACAGATGCCTGGAAACCAAAGCAATGGATCTGATTAGGGCCTAGGGGCCTGTCCGGTTCAATATTCTTCTCTGGGGACATCTGTTGTCTGAGTGGAGGTAGTTGCTCAGCTGGTTTGAGATCACCCCTGTTTGTCCTGGGCGGCCTACACTATTGGGATGGCCTCGGTGATTTTGGAGGTTTTTCCTCATTTGCAAGGTTGTGGCCAATGGAATGGGAAGAATTCCCTTGAAAGGGAAGCACAGTCCTGAGGTGTGGCTCCAGGGACCCAAGTGTGGAGCGTGTGTGGTCCAGGGCTATTTGGACAAAAGTCTGAAAACCCAAACTCCACTTAGGTTGGGGGATGTAGGTATGGCCGGCCCGATATATAGACCATGAGGAGAACTCTTCGGGATATGAACAAAGGGCGAATGTGAGGTGCTTGCTCATGCTTTTTTTTTTTTTTTTCTGGAAATCTGTCACCGATTGCCATGGAATGTCGGGGTGTCCTCATGACCATCGATGAGGCTCCCTTTCTGGGGATTTGACCTGATCCCAAGAGTTTGGGGTCATTCTGTAGGAAGGGAGGAGGCCTTTCTGTTTTTTTTGTTTATTTTTTGTTTATTTATTTATTTTTTTTTACCTCAGGTGGACCACCAATATAGGGATTCCAGAGCAGAGTCGTGAGTTGGGGCAACTGGACAACCAGACCTCTGGTTAACATTGGGACCTAAGAACATGGCAATCCCCATATGTGGGCTCTTGGTCCAGACACTGAGAGGCCTTCCTTGAGGATAGGTCTCACACTGAGTTTCACAATGTGTTTTTGTGCCCAAGGAGACCCTCAAGTCAGGGCGTGGCCTAATGTACCATGCTGGTTTCTCCTACACTGAACGTTGCACAATATGGCAACCACAAGTTTTCTGGCCATGGGGAAGATGGAGTTCTAATTTCTGCAACACTTTCACTCCTGGACTGTGATTGGATTTAAGGTCTAGGTTCTGAAGCCTGAAATCTGAGGTTGGGAAGAGATGAAGACCTAAGGCCATGGTGTGTCTGATGTGCTCAGTTTCGGCCAGCTGTTGAGTGTGGGTTGGGAGGTGCAGGCTCAGGCTGTGGCAGACAGGGAATTAGTGCCCAGGCTAGACTGTATCATTGGGGTGCAGTCGAGTTTCGTGCAGGATGGTACTCATTTGTGGTTACTGGGTAGCCCCAGAGGGCAACGTTTTTCTTCTGGAGGGAAGACACAGTGCCATATAGTGGCTCCAGAATTCCCAAACTGGAAGGCTTGTGGGCCAGGAGTGTGAGGAAAAAATTCTGAGAACACAAGCCAGACTTAGATTTCGGGGTGAGGGGACGGCAGGCACCCTCTGCAGAGATGATTCGAGGTCCTGTATACCTGAAGACAGAGCTAGGATCAGACGTTGGCTTAGGTCGAAGTTTCTGTCCATGACGGCCCCTTCATGAAGGGGAGGGTGTCACGAGGACATGGAGGTTTTCCCACGATGGGAATTGTGAGATGCTCCAAACCGCAATGATTCCTTCTGTGGTTCAGTCGAGACCTGTTGGATGGCTCCAGGACATCCCATAAGGAAGTTATCCAGAGCAGGGTTCTAAGGATGGATGCCTGGGCAGCCTGCCTCCCATTCTAGGTGTCTCATAGCGCCAAGGCAAGTTCGATCTGCTGGATCTAGGGGAGCAACCAAGGCGGGTGTGTTGAAATGGGTGAGTTGAGGATGGGTCATAATGTGCATTTGTGTCCATGTAGACCTTGGAATGGGGTGCTTGAACCGGGGCCTTGAGAGATGTTCATAACCGGAGGTTTCGGTGGAGCTCTAAAGAGTATGATTCCTATGTAGAGAAGAGAATTGTTTTGATGAGTGCCTAAGGAATCTCCCATATGCTGGTATTGGAAACCAGGCCTCTGAGGAGAGATGACTGGAATCAAAAGCAATGGATCTGATTAGGGCCTAAGTGCCTGTCAAGTTCAATCTTATTCTATGGGGATATCTGTCTCTGGGTCTGAGTGGAGGTAGTTTCCTAACTTGTGAAAGATCATCCCTGTGTGGCCTGTGCAGCCAACATTATTCGGATGGCCTGGGGGAGTTTGGCGGATTCTCCTAATCTATAGGGTTGTGGCCAATAGAAATGCAGAATTCCCCTGGAGAGGGAAGCCACAGTCCTGAGGTGTGGCTCCAGGGGCCCCAGCTTGGATGGTGTGTGGGACAGGCCTGTGGGGACAGAAGTCTGAAAACACAAACTCAGCTTAGTTTTGGGGATGTATGTATGAAGGCTCGATCTACAGACCGTGAGAATTTTCCGGGCTATGAACAAAGGGCGAGTATGTGGCGCTTGCTCAGGCTTTTGTCTCTGGATTTTGTGTCAACGGTGGCCGTGGAATGTCGGAGTGTCGTCAAAGGCCATGGACAATTCTTTCTCTGGTGATTTGGTCTGATCCCTAGTGGTTGGGATCATTCTGTGGATGGGAAGAGTCCTTTATGTATTTTTTTTTTACCTCAGTTCTCCCACCAAAGAGGGATTCCAGAGTAGAGTCCTGAGTAGGTGTGACTAGACATCTCGAACTCTGGTTGAGATTGGGGGACTAGGGGCTTGGCAAGCCCCATATGTGGGCTGTTGTTCCAGTCACTAAGAGGCTTTACATGAGGATAGGGCTCACGCTGAGGGTCACAATGTGTTTTTGTGCAAATTGTGGCCCTCAGGGATAGGTGGGGCCTCATAGTCCATGCTGCCTTCTCCTACAATGAACATTGGACAACATGCCAACCACTAGGTTTCTTGCCAAGGCGAAGGAGAAGTTCTGATTCTTGCATCACGTTCACTCCTGAGCAGTGAGTGGAGATAAGGTCTAGGTTCTGAAGGTGAAAACTGAGGTTGGGTAGAGATGATGGCCTAAAGCCATTGTGGGTGTGATATGCTCTGTGTACGGCCAGCTGTCTGGGTGTTGGACTGGAGGTCTGCCCTCAGGCTGTGTCAGACAGGGCTTTAGTGCACAGGCTAGACTGTATAATTGGGGTGTGGTCGAGTGGCATGCAGGTTGTTACTCATTTGGTGTTTCCGGTTAGCCCTATAGGGCAACATTTTTCTTCTGGAGGGCAGGCAGAGTGCTGCATTGTGTCTCCAGAATTGCCAAACTGGAGGGGTGTGGCCAGGATTGTGAGGAAGGAAGTCTGAAAACACAAGCTAGCACGAGTTTTGGGGCCAAGAGCATGGCAGGCCCACTCTGCAGAGGCTGAATCGAGATCTCCTGCAGGTGAGGTCGGGGCGAGTATCAGATGTTGCCTCAAGCTGGAGTTTGTGTCCATGACGGCCCCTTCCTGAAGGGGGTGGGGGCGTCATGAGGCCAGGGAGGTTTCCCTACGCTGGGAGTTGTGAGCTGCTCCAAACTTCAAAGTTTCCTTCTTCAGGACAGTCGAGTACTATTGGATGGTTCCAGGATGCCCCATACAGAAAGACTCGAGTTCAGGGGCCTAAGCATGGATGCCGAGACACGCCAACTTACCTTCCCATTGCCTGGTCGAGACAAGGCACGCTCAATCTGCGGGCTCTTGGGTGAGCTACCCAGAAGGCTGAGTTTAAATGGACTCTCCTGAGGATGAGTCATAATGTGGGTTGGTGGCCATGGAGACCTTGGAATTTGGCAGTAGCTAAGGGACTCTGCAGGATTCTCCAACCCGTAGGGCTTGACACAACTCCAACAAGGAAGCTTCCCATGTGGAGATGAGAGGTCTACTGTCTGGTGCCTCAGGAAAGCCCCGTATGCTGGTCTTCGAACCCAGGCCTCTGAGGAGTGATACCTGGACACCAAAGCAAGAGTTCATAATAGGGCCTAGGGGCCTGTCTGGTTCAATCTTCTGTCTCTGCGGATATCTGTCTGTGTGTCTGCATGGAGGTAGTAGTTGCTCAGCTTGTGTCATAATGCCCCTATTTGTCCAGTGCGGCTTGCGGTAGTGGGATGTCCTTGGGGACCTTGAGGTTTCTACTATTTTGTAGAGTTGTGGCCAATGGAATGGGCAGTTTCTTAGGAGAGAGCAGGCACAGTTCTGTGGTGTGGCTCCAGAGACCCCAGCCTGGAGGCTGTGTGGGCCATGGCTGTGCAGACAGACATCCAAAAACCCTAACTCAGCTCAGGTTTGGGGCCGAGGTTACGGCAGGCCTGATCTACAGTCCATGAGGGGAGCTCCTCTGGATATGAAAGAAGGGTGAGAGGGAGGCAGTCGCTCAGGCTTTTGTCTCTGGATGTTTTGTCCACAATGGCCGTTTAATGTAGGAGTTGCCTCATGGGTCGTAGAAGTCTCCCTCTCTGGTAGTTTGTCCAGCCACCAAGAGTTTGGGGTCATTCTGTGGGAAGGGAAGTGTCCTGTTTTCTGCTTCATGTGTCCCCCCAGTAGAGGGATTCTAGAGCATAGCAGTGGGTACTGACAACTGGAATACTCGCCCTCTGGTTAAGCCTGGGGGCCTATGGATATGACAAGCCCCATATGCAGGATCTTGGTCCAGCCACTGAGAGGCATTACTTTAATACGGGACTCACGCTGCAGGTCACAATGCATGTCTGTGCCCTAGGCGGCCCTCAAGCACTGGCGTGGCCTTTCGGACAATGCAGGTTTTCCCACATTGAACGTTGGACAACATGCCAACCACAAGGTTTCTGGCCATGGGGAAGGAGGAATTCTAATTTCTGCATCACGTTCACCCCTGGGTAGTGATTGGAGATAAGGTCTAGGTTCTGAAGCCTGAAAACCGAGGTTGGGAAGAGATGACGACCTACAGCCATAGCGGGTCCAATGTGTCCAGGTTGGGGCCAGCTGTCTGGGTGTCGTTTGGGATGTCTTGTCTCAGGCTGTGCCAGACAGGGCATTAGAATACAAGGTGGGCTGTATAATTGCTTTACAATCGAGTGGCATGCATTAGAAAATCATTTGGGGTTTCTTATTAGCAGCATAGGGCAAAGTTTTTCTTCTGGAGGGCAGGCAGAGTGCTGCATTGTGGCTTCGGAATTCCCAAACTGGAGGGCTTGTGGGCCAGGATAGTGAGGACGGAAGCTGAGAACACAAGCTGGGCTTAGGTTTCGGGGCAAGGGCATGGCAGGCACACTCTGCAGAGCTGAATTGAGATCTCATGCGTCTGAAGTCAGTCGGGGTTCAGACTTACCTCAGGGTTGAGTTTCTGTCCATGTTGGCCCCTTCAAGAAGAGGGGGGATTATGAGGCCATGGGGGTTTTGCCACTATTGGAGTTGTGAGATGCTCCAAACCGCAAGGATTCCTTCTGTGGGACAATTAAGATTTGTTGGATGGCTCCAGGACGTCTTATAAGGTATTTTTCCAGAACAGGGTTCTAAGTATGGATGCCTGGGCAGCCAGCCTCACATTCCAATTGTCTCCTAGCAACAAGAAACGTTTGATCTGCTGGCTTTGGGTAGCAACAGAGGGGGCTGAGTTGAAATGGACTTTCCTGAGGATGGTCTTAATGTTGGTTTGAGTCCATGGAGACCTTGGTATGGGGCAGTGGCACCAGGGCCCTGAAGGATTCTCCTAACCAGAGGTTATGACAAAGCTCCAATGAGCAAGATTTCCATGGGGAGATGAGATTTGTTCTTATTGGTGCCTCAGGAAACCACCATATGCTGGTATTGGAAACGAGGCCTCTGACGAGAGATGCCTGGAAACCAAAGCAATGGATCTGATTAGGGCCTAGGGGCCTGTCCGGTTCAATATTCTTCTCTGGGGACATCTGTTGTCTGAGTGCAGGTAGTTGCTCAGCTGGTTTGAGATCACCCCTGTTTGTCCTGGGCGTCCTACACTATTGGGATGGCCTCGGTGTCTTTGGAGGTTTTTCCTAATTTGCAAGGTTGTGGCCAATGGAATGGGAAGAATTCCCTTGAAAGGGAAGCACAGTCCTGAGGTGTGGCTCCAGGGACCCAAGTGTCAGCGTGTGTGGTCCAGGGCTATTTGGACAAAACTCTGAAAACACAAACTCCACTTAGGTTGGAGGATGTATGTATGGCCGGCCCGATCTATAGACCATGAGGAGAAATCTTCGGGATATGAACAAAGGGCGAATGTGAGGTGCTTGCTCATGCTTTTTTTTTTTTTTCTGGAAATGTTTCACCGATTGCCATGAAATGTCGGGGTGTTCTCATGGGCCATCGATGAGGCTCCCTTTCTGGGGATTTAACCCGATCCCAAGGGTTTGGGTCATTCTGTTGGAAGGGAAGAGGCCTTTCTGGTTTTTTTGTTTATTTATTTTTGTTTATTTGTTTTTTTTTTTTTTTTTTACCTCAGGTGGACCACCAAATGAGGGATTCCAGAGCAGAGTCGTGGGTGGGGGCAACTGGACAACCAGACCTCTGGTTAACATTGGGACATAAGAACATGGCAAGCCCCATATGTGGGCTCTTGGTCCAGACACTGAGAGGCTTTCCTTGAGGATAGGTCTCACACTGAGTTTCACAATGTGTTTTTGAGCCCAAGGAGCCCCTCAAGGTAGGGCGTGGCCTAATGTACCATGCTGGTTTCTCCTACACTGAACATTGCACAATATGGGAACCACAAGTTTTCTGGCCATGGGGAAGAAGGAGTTCTAATTTCTGCAACACTTTCACTCCTGGACTATGATTGGATTTAAGGTCTAGGTTCTGAAGCCTGAAAACCGAGTTTGGGAAGAGATTACGACCTACAGCCATAGCGGGTCCTATGTGTCCAGGTTGGGGCCAGCTGTCTGGGTGTCGTTTGGGATGACTTGTCTCAGGCTGTGCCAGAAAGGGCATTAGTATACAGGGTAGGCTGTATAATTGCTTTACCATCGAGTGACATGCATTAGAAAATCATTTGGGGTTTCTTATTAGCAGCATAGGGCAAAGTTTTTCTTCTGGAGGGCAGGCAGAGTGCTGCATTGTGGCTTCGGAATTCCCAAACTGGAGGGCTTGTGGGCCAGGAGAGTGAGGACGGAAGCTGAGAACACAGGCTGGGCTTAGGTTTCGGGGCAAGGGCTTGGCAGGCACACTCTGCAGAGCTGAATTGAGATCTCATGCCTCTGAAGTTAGGTCGAGGATCAGACTTTGGCTAAGGTTTGCGTTTCTTTCCATTCTGGCCCCTTCAAGAAGAGGGGGGATTAAGAGGCCATGGGGGTTTTGCCACTATTGGAGTTGTGAGATGCTCCAAACCGAAAGGTTTCCTTCTGTGGGACAATTAAGATTTGTTGGATGGCTCCAGGACGTCTTATAAGGTATTTTTCCAGAACAGGGTTCTACGTATGGATGCCTGGGCAGCAGCCTCACATTCCAATTGTCTCCTAGCAACAAGAAACGTTTGATCTGCTGGCTTGGGGTAGCAACAGAGGGGGCTGAGTTGAATGGACTTTCCTGAGGATGGCCTTAATGTTGGTTTGAGTCCATGGAGACCTTGGTATGGGGCAGTGGCACCAGGGCCCTGAAGGATTCTCCTAACCAGAGGTTATGACAAAGCTCCAATGAGCAAGTTTTCCATGGGGAGATGAGATTTGTTCTTATTGGTGCCTCAGGAAACCACCATATGCTGGTATTGGAAACGAGGCCTCTGAGGAGAGATGCCTGGAAACCAAAGCAATGGATTTGATTAGGGCCTACAGGCCTGTCCGGTTCAATATTTTTTCTGGGGACATCTGTTGTCTGAGTGGAGGTAGTTGCTCAGGTGGTTTGAGATCACCCCTGTTTGTCCTGGTCGGCCTAAACTATTGGGATGGCCTCGGTGACTTTGGAGGTTTTTCCTAATTTGCAAGGTTGTGGCCAATGGAACGGGAAGAATTCCCTTGAAAGGGAAGCACAGTCCTGAGGTGTGGCTCCAGGGACCCAAGTGTGGAGCGTGTGTGGTCCAGGGCTATTTGGACAAAAGTCTGAAAACACAAACTCCACTTAGGTTGGGGGATGTAGGTATGGCCGGCCCGATCTATAGACCGTGAGGAGACCTCTTCGGGATATGAACAAAATGTGAATGTGATGTGCATGCTCATGCTTTTTTTTTTTTTTTTTCTGGAAATGTGTCACCGATTGCCATGGAATGTCGGGGTGTCCTCATGGGCCATCGATGAGGCTCCCTTTCTGGGGATTTGACCTGATCCCAAGAGTTTGGGGTCATTCTGTAGGAAGGGAGGAGGCCTTTCTGTTTTTTTTGTTTATTTTTTGTTTATTTATTTATTTTTTTTTACCTCAGGTGGACCACCAATATAGGGATTCCAGAGCAGAGTCGTGGGTTGGGGCAACTGGACAACCAGACCTCTGGTTAACATTGGGACCTAAGAACATGGCAATCCCCATATGTGGGCTCTTGGTCCAGACACTGAGAGGCCTTCCTTGAGGATAGGTCTCACACTGAGTTTCACAATGTGTTTTTGTGCCCAAGGAGACCCTCAAGTCAGGGCGTGGCCTAATGTACCATGCTGGTTTCTCCTACACTGAACGTTGCACAGTATGGGAACCACAAGTTTTCTGGCCATGGGGAAGAAGGAGTTCTAATTTCTGCAACACTTTCACTCCTGGACTGTGATTGGATTTAAGGTCTAGGTTCTGAAGCCTGAAAACTGAGGTTGGGAAGAGATGAAGCCCTAAGGCCATGGTGTGTCTGATGTGCTCAGTGTTCGGCCAGCTGTTGAGTGTGGGTTGGGAGGTGCAGGCTCAGGCTGTGGCAGATAGCGAATTAGTGTCCAGGCTAGACTGTATCATTGGGGTGCAGTCGAGTTTAGTGCAGGATGGTACTCATTTGTGGTTACTGGGTAGCCCCAGAGGGCAACGTTTTTCTTCTGGAGGGAAGACACAGTGTCACATACTGGCTCCAGAATTCCCAAACTGGAAGGCTTGTGGGCCAGGAGTGTGAGGAAAAAATACTGAGAACACAAGCCAGACTTAGATTTCGGGGTGAAGGGACGGCAGGCACCCTCTGCAGAGATGATTCGAGATCCCTTATACCTGAATACAGAGCTAGGATCAGACGTTGGCTTAGGTCGGAGTTTCTGTCCATGACGGCCCCTTCATGAATGGGAGGGTGTCACGAGGACATGGAGGTTTTCCCACGATGGGAATTGTGAGATGCTCCAAACCGCAATGATTCCTTCTGTGGGACAGGTGAGACCGGTGGATGGCTCCAAGACATCCCATAAGGAAGTTATCCAGAGCAGGGTTCTAAGGATGGATGCCTGGGCAGCCTGCCTCCCATTCCAGGTGTCTTACAGATCCAAGGCAAGTTCGATCTGCCTGATCTAGTGGAGCAACCGATCGGGTGTGTTGAAATGGGTGAGTTGAGGATGGGTCATAGTGTGCATTTGTGTCCATGGAGACCTTGGAATGGGGTCTTGATCCGGGTCCTTGACGGATGTTCATAACCGGAGGTTTTGATGGAGCTCTAAAGAGTATGTTTCCTATGTAGAGAAGAGAATTGTTTTGATGAGTGCCTAAGGAATCTCCCATATGCTGGTATTGGAAAACAGGCCTCTGAGGAGAGATGACTGGAAACAAAAGCAATGGATATGATTAGAGCCTAGGTGCCTGTCCGGTTCAATCTCTTTGCTGGGGATACGTGTCTAAGTATCTGAGGTGAGGTAGTGGCTCAGATTGTGTCAGATCGCCCCTGTTTGTCCTGGGCGACCTATAATATTGGAATGGCCTCGGGACTTTGGAGTTTCTCCTAATCTATAGGGTTGTGGTCAATGGAATGGGCAGAAATCCCCTGGAGAGGGCAGGCAAAGTTCTGAGTTTGGCTCTAGGGGCCCAACCTTGAGGGTGTGTGGGCCAGGCCTGTGGAGCAAAAATCTGAAAACTCAAACTCCGCTTAGGATTGGGGACATGGTTATGGCACGCCCAATCTACAGACCGTGATAACACTTCAGGATATGAAAAAGTGTGAGTTTGAGGTGCTTGCTCAGATTTTGTCTCTGGATTTGTGTCAACAATGTGGGTGGAATGCTGGCGTGGCCTCATGGGTTGTGGACGGCTTTCCTTCTCTGAGGATTTGACCCAATCCCAAGAGTTTGTTTATGTTCTGTGGGATGGGAGGAGTCCTTTCTTTTTTTTTATTTTATTTTATTTTATTTTTTGTACCTCATGTGTCCCAATAAAGGAGGGATTCCAGAGCAGAGTCCTCGGGAGGGACAACTGGACAACCCCACCTCTGTTTTAGTTTGGGGGCCTAGGGGCATGGCAAGTCCAATATGTGGGCTCTTGATTCAGACACTGAGAGGCCTTCCTTGAGGACAGGGCTCATGCTGAGGGTCACAATGCCTATTTGTGCCAACAAGGCCCTCAAGCATGGGAAGGGCCTCATGGGCCACGCTGGATTCTCCGACACTGAACGTTGGAGAATATGCCAACCACAAGGTTTCTGGCCATGGCGAAGGAAGAGTTGTGACTTCTGCATCACGTTCACCCCTGGACAGTGTTTGGAGTTTAGGTCTAGGTTCTGAAACCCGAAAACCGAGGTTGGGAAGAGATGAAGACCTAAGGACCTGTTGGGTCCAATGAGCTCAGTGTGCGGCCAGCTGTTGAGCGTAGGTCTGGAAGTGTGGGCTCATGCTGTGTCAGACAAGGCATTAGACAGGGTAGACTGAATATTTGGGGTGCAGTCGAGTGGCGTTCAATTGATCCTCATTCGGGTCTCTAGGTAGATCCATAAGGCAACGTTTTTTCTCTGGGAGAGCAGGCAGAGTGCTGCATTGTGGCCCCAGTATTGCCAAACTGTAGGGCTTTTGGGCCAGGGGTGTGAGGACTGTAGTCTGAGAACACAAGCTAGGCTTAGTTTTTGGGGTGAGGGCACAGAAGGCACACTCTGCAGAGCTGAATCATGATCTCATGCACCTGAAGTCAGGGCGAATATCAGACGTTTGCTCAGGTTGGAGTTTCTGTCCATGATGGCCACTTTATAAAGTGGAGCGTCTCAAGAGGCCATGTAGATTATCCCACAATGGGAGTTCTGAGATGCTCCAGACTGCAAAGATTCCTTCTGTGGGACACTTGAGACCTGTTGGATGGCTCTAGGATGTCCCATATGGAATGACTCCAGAGTAGGGTTCTAAGGATTGATGCCTAGGCAGCCCACCTCCCATTCTAGTTGTCTCCTAGCGACAAGGCAGGTTTGATCTGCAGGCCCTGGGGGAGAAACCAAGGGGGTTGAGTTGACATGGACTCTCCCGACAATAGATCATAATGTGGGTTTAAGTCCATGGAGACCTTGGAATGGGGCGCTTGATCCGGGGCCCTGAAAGATTCTCCTAAACAGAGGTTTTTATAGAGCTCCAAAGAGTACATTTCCTATGTGGAGACGAGATTTTTCTGATGAGTGCCTCAGTAATCCCCCTATGCTGGTATTGGAAACCAGGCCTCTGAGGAGAGATGCCTGGAAACAAAAGCAATGGATCTGATTAGGGCCTAAGTGCCTGTCCAGTTCAATCTTATTCTATGGGGATATCTGTCTCTGTGTCTGAGTGGAGGTAGTTTCCTAACTTGTGAAAGATCATCCCTGTTTGTCCTGGGCAGCCAACACTATTCGGATGGCTTCGGGGAGCTTGGAGGTTTCTCCTAATCTATAAGGTTGTGGCCAATGGAAATGGCAGAAATCCCCTGGAGAGGGAAGCCACAGTCCTGAGGTGTGGCTCCAGGGGCCCCAGCTTGGATGGTGTGTGGGCCAGGACTGTGGGGACAGAAGTCTGAAAACACAAAAACAGCTTAGGTTTGGGGATGTATGTATGAAGGCTCGATCTACAGAACGTGAGAATTTTCCGGGCTATGAACAAAGGGCGAGTATGTGGCGCTTGCTCAGGCTTGTCTCTGGATTTTGTGTCAACGGTGGCCGTGGAATGTCGGGGTGTCCTCAAGGGCCATGGACAATTCTTTCTCTGGTGATTTGGCCTGATCCCAAGGGGTTGGGATCATTCTGTGGATGGGAAAAGTCCTTTCTGTATTTTTTTTTTTACCTCAGGTGTCCCACCAAAGAGGGATTCCAGAGCAGAGCCCTGAGTCGTGTGACTAGACATCTCGAACTCTGGTTGAGATTGGGTGACTAGGGGCTTGGCAAGCCCCATATGTGGGCTGTTGTTCCAGTCACTAAGAGGCTTCACATGAGAATAGGGCTCACGCTGAGGGTCACAATATGTGTTTGTGCAAATTGTGGCCCTCAGGGATAGGTGGGACCTCATAGTCCATGCTGCTTTCTCCTACAATGAACGTTGGACAACATGCCAACCACAAGGTTTCTTGCCATGGCGAAGGAGAAGTTCTGATTCTTGCATCACGTTCACTCCTGAGCAGTGAGTGTAGATAAGGTCTAGGTTATGAAGGTGAAAATTGAGGTTGGGTAGAGATGATGGCCTAAAGCCATTGTGGGTATGATATGCTCAGTGTACGGCCAGCTGTCCTGGTGTTGGACTGGAGGTCTGCCCTCAGGCTGTGTCAGACAGGGCTTTAGTGCACAGGCTAGACTGTATAATTGGGGTATGGTCGAGTGGCATGCAGGTTGTTACTCATTTGGCGTTTCTGGTTAGCCCTATAGGGCAACATTTTTCTTCTGGAGGCCAGGCAGAGTGCTGCATTGTGTCTCCAGAATTTCCAAACTGGAGGGGTGTGGCCAGGATTCTGAGGACGGAAGTCTGAGAACACAAGATAGGCTTAGGTTTCAAGACGAGGGCCCAGCAGGCACACTCTCAAGTGCTGAATCGAGAACTCATGCTTCTGAATTCAGGGCGAGGATCAGACTTTGGCTTAGAATGGAGTTTCTGTCCATGATGGCCCATTTATGAAGGTGTGGGGCATCATAAGGAAATGGAGGTTTTCTCACAGTGTTATTGTGTGATGCTTCAAACCACAAGGATTCATTCTGCGAGACAGTCAAGACAGGTTGGTTGGATTCAAGACGTCCCATAAAGAAGTTCTCCAGAGCAGGGTTCTAAGGATGGATGCCTGGGAAGCCCGCCTCCCATTCTAACTGTCTCCTAGTGACAAGGAAGGTTTGATCTGCTGGCTCTGGGTGAGCAGCCGAGTGGGCTGATTTGAAATGGACTCTCCTGAGAATGGTTCATAATGTAAGTTTGTGTCCTTGGGACCTTGGGATTGGGCCATGGTGCCAGCGCCCTGAAGGATCCTCCTAACCTGAGGTATTGACACAGCTCCAAAGAGCAAGTTTCCCATGTGGAGATGAGATCTGTTCTGATTGTTTCCTTAGGAAACCCCCATATTCTGATATTGGAAACCAGGCCTCTGAGGAGAGATACCTAGAAACCAAAGCAATGCATCAGAAGTTGGCTCAGGTTGGAGTTTCTGTCTATGATGGCCCCTTTATAAAGGGGAGCATCTCATGAGGCCATGTAGGTTTTCCCACGATAGGAGTTGTGAGATGCTCCAATCTGCAAGGATTCCTTCTGTGGGACAGTCAAGACCTATTGGAAGGCTCCAGGACATCCCATATGGAAGGGCGCCAGAGCAGGATTCCATGGATGGATGCCTAGAGAGTCTGCTTTGCATTCCAGTTGTCTCCTAGCGACAAGGCAGGTTTGATATTCTGCCTCTGGGGGAGTCATCGACGGGGCTGAGTTGAAATGTACTCTCCTGCCGAATGGTCATAATGCGGGTATGTGTCCATGGAGACCTTGGAATAGGGCGGTTGCTCCGGCTACCTGAAGGTTTCTCCTAACTGGAGGCTTTTACAGAGCTCCAAAGGATAAGTTTCCCATGTGAAGACAAGATTTGTTCTGATTGGTATCTCTGGAATCCCCCATATGCTGGTATTGGAAAACAGGCCTCTGAGGAGAGATGCTTAGAAAAAAAAGCAATGGAACCAATTACATTCTAGGGGCCAGTCCAGTTTAATCTTCTTCTCTTGGGTTATCTGTCTACGGGTGAGTTGACGTCGTTGCTCAGCTTGTGAGAGATCGCCCCTCTTTGTCCTGGGTGGCCTACACTATTGGAATGGCCTCTGGGACTTTGGAGGTTTCTCCTTATCTGTAGGGTTGTGGCCAATGGAATGGGAAGAATTTCCTTGGAGAGGGCAGGCACAGTCCTGAGGTGTGGCTCCAGGGGCCTCAGTCTGGAGGGTGTGTGGGACAGGGATGTCAGGATAGAAGTCTGAAAACACAAACTCGGCTTAGGTTTGGGGACGTAGGTATGGCAGGCCCAATCTACAGACTATGAGGAGAATTTTTTGGGCTATGACCTAAGGGTGAGTGTGAACGCTTGCTGAAGCTTATGTCTCTGGATTTTGTGTCAATAGTGGCCGTGGAATGTCGGGCTGGCCTCATGGGCCATGGACGAGTCTTTCTCTCTGGACCCCAATCACTTGGGATGGCCCAATCCCAAGTGATTGGGGTCATTCTGTGAGTGGGAGGAGTCCTTTCTGTGTTTATTTACCTCAAATGTCCCACCAAAGAGGGATTCCAGAGCAGAGCCCTGAGTAGGGGTGACTAGATGTCTCTACCTCTGGTTAAGATTGGGTGACTTGGGGCATGGCAGGCCCCATATGCGGGCTCATGGTCCAGCCACTGAGAGGCTTTACTTGAGGACAGGGCTCAAACTGAGGGTCCCAATGTGTGTTTGAGCCCACCGCAGCTCTTAAGCATAGGCAGGGCCTCAGGGACCCTACACTACCCTCAGGGGCCCTACTACTACCCCTGTAGGCCCTACAGGGGTCCTCCACTGAACGTTGGACAAGATGCCAACCACAAGATTCTGGCGAGAGGGAAGGAGGAGTTCTGATTTCTGCATCACGTTCACCCATGGGAAGTGAGTAGAGATAAGGTCTAGGATTCTGTAGCCTGAAAACCGAAGTTGGAAAGAGATGGCGACCTAAGGCCATGGCGGTTCAGATGTTCTCAGTGTACTGCAAGCTGTCTGGGTGTCGGTTGGGAATTCAGGCCTCAGGTTCTGTCAGAAAGGGCATTAGTGCACAGGCTAGACTATATAATTGGTGTACAGTTGAGTGACGTGCAGGTTTATCCTCATTGGAGGTTTCTGGGTAGACCCATAGGGCAATATTTTTCTTCTAGAGGGCAGGCAGAGTGCAGCACTGTGTCATCGGAAATCCCAAAATAGAGGGCTTGTGGTCCAGGAGAGTGAGTACGGAAGTCGGAGAACACTAGCTACGCTTAGGTTTTGGGGTGAGGGCACAGCAGGTACACTCTGAAGAGCTGAATCAAGATCTCGTGCATCTGAAGTCAAGGCGAAGATCAGCTGTTGGCTCAGGTTGGAGTTTCTTTCCATGATCTGCCTTCATGAAGATTGGGGGCATCATGTGACCTTGGAAGCTTTCCATGATATGAGTTGTTAGGTGGTCCATGCACAAGGACTCCTGTGGGACAGTCGAGACCTGTTGGATGGCTCAAGGATGTCCCATAAGGAATGACGCAAGAGCAGGGTTCTAAGGATGGATGCCTGAAGAGCCCAACTCGCATTTCAATTGTCTCCTAGCGATAAGGCAGGTTCAATCTGCTGGCTCTGGAGTAGCAACCGAGGGGGTTTAGTTGAAATGGACTCTCCTGAGGATGGGTCATAATTTGGGATTGTGTCCATGGAGATATTCAAATGGGGCAGTGGCTCCAGTGACCTGAAGTTTTCTCCTAACTGGAGGTTATGACACAGCTCCATAGAGCAAGATTCCCATGTGGAGACGAGATTTTTTCTGATAGGTAGCTCTGGAAACCCCCTTATGCTGGTATTGGAATCCAGGCCTCTGAGGAGAGATGCCTGAAAACAAAAGCAATGGATCCAATTAGGGCCTAGGTGCCTGTCTTGTTCAATATTCTTTTCTATGGATATCTGTCTAAGGTTCTGATTGGACGTAGTGGCTCAGCTTGTGCCAGAGGGTCCCTGTATGTCCAGGACATCCTACACTATTGGGATGGCCTCAGAGATTTTGGATGATTCTCCTAATCTGTCAGGTTGTGCCACATGAATGAGCAGAATTCCCTTGAAGAGGGCAGGCACAGTCCTGAGGTGTGGCTCCATGGGGCCCAGCCTTTAGAATGTGTGGGTGAGGACAATGGAGACAGAAGTCTGAAAACACAAACTCGGCTTAGGTTTGGGGACATAGGTATGGCAGGCCCGATCTACAGACCTTGAGAATTTTGGGGGCTCTGAACAAAGGGCAAGTGTGTGGCGCTTTTTCAGGTTTTTGTCTCCGGATTTTGTGTCAATGGTGGCCGTGGAATGTCAGGCTGGCCTCATCGACCATGGACGAGTATTTCTCTCTGTGGATTTGGCCAGATTCCAAGTGTTTGGGGTCATTCTTTGGATGGTAGGAGTCCTTACTTTTTTTTTTCTTTATCTTGTTTTTTTTTTTTTTTTTTTTTTTTTTTTTTTTTTTTTTTTTTTTTTTACCTTATGTGTCCCACCAAAGAGGGATTCCAGAAAAGAGCTCTGAATAAGGTTGACTAGACTTCTCAAGCTCTGGCTAGGATTGGGGGAGTAGGGGCATGGCAAGTCCCATATGCAGGCTCTTGGTCCAGCCCCGGAGAGGCTTTACTTGAGGCCAGGGTTCATGCTTAGGGTCCTAATGTGTGTTTGTGCCCATCGCAGCCCTCAAGCATGTCTGAGGCCTCATGGGCCATGCTGGGTTCTCATATACTGAACGTTGGACAACATGCCAACCACAAGGTTTCTGGTCATGGGGAAGGTGAAGTTCTGATTGCTGCATCACGTACATCACTTAGTTGTGAGTGGAGATAATGTCTAGGTTCTGAAGCCTGAAGACCAAGGTTGGGAAGAGATGATGACCTAAGGCCATGGCATGTTCGATGTGTTCAGTGTGAGGCCAGGTGTCTGGGTGTCGGTCACGAGGTCTGGGGTCAGGCTGTGTCAGACAGGGCATTAGTGCCCAGGCTAGACTGTATAATTGGGGTACAGTCTAGAGAATTGCAGGTTGATCCTCATTTGATGTTTCTGGGTAGACCCCTAAGGCAAAGTCTCTCTTCTGGAGGGCAGGCAGAGTGCTGCATTTTGTCTCCAGAATTCCCAAAGTGGAAGGCTTGTGGGCCAGGAGTGTGAGGACGGAAGTCTGAGAACGTGAGCTGGCTTAGGTTTTGGGGCGAGGGCAAGGCAGGCACACTCTGCAGAGCTGAATTGAGATCTCATGCATCTGAAGTCAGGGCGAGGATCAGACGGGAGTTTCTGTCCATGATGTCCTCTACCTGAAGGTGGAGGCATCACGAGGCCATGGAGGTTTTCCCACGGTGCGAGTGTGTGATGCTGCAAACCACAAGGATTCCTTCTGCAGGACAGTTGAGACCTGTTGAATGGATCAAGGACACCCCATTAGGAATTTCTCCAGAGCAGAGTTCTAACAACGGATACCTGGGCAACGAACTCGCATTCCAATTGTCTCCTAGTGACAAAGCAGGTTTGATCTGCTGGCACTGGGTGTGCAACCGCCAGGTTTGAGTTGAAATGGACTCTCCTGAGGATGGGTCATAATGTGGGATTGTGTCCATTGAGACATTGGAATGGGGCGGTGGCTCCAGTGACGTGAAATTTTCTCCTAACTGGAGGTTTTGACACAGTTCCATATAGCATGATTCCCATGTGGCATGCGATTTGTTCTGATTGGTAGCTCCAGAAACCCCCATGTGCTGGTATTGGAATCCAGGCCTCTGAGGAGAGATACGTGAAAACAAAAGCAATGGATCCGTTTAGGGCCTAGGTGCCTGTCCTGTTCAATCTTCTTTTCTATGGATATCTATCTACAGGTCTGATTGGAGGTAGTGGCTCAGCTTGTGGCAGATGGTCCCTGTTTGTCCCGGACATCCTACAATATTGGGGTGGCCTCGGGGACTTCGGATGTTTCTCCTAATCTGTCAGGTTGTGCCAAAGGAATGAGCAGAATTCCCATGGAGAGGGCAGGCACAGTCCTGAGGTGTGGCTCCATGGGGCCAAGCCTTGAGGGTGTGTGGGCCAGGACAATGGAGACAGAAGTCTGAAAACACAAACTTGGCTTAGGTTTGGGGACATAGGTATGGCAGGCCCGATCTACAGACCGTGAGAATTTTTCAGGCTTTGAACAAAGGGCGAGTGTGTGGCGCTTTTTCAGGCTTTTGTCTCCGGATTTTGTGTCAATGGTGGCCGTGGAATGTCAGGATGGCCTCATCAGCCATGGACGAGTATTTCTCTCTGTGAAATTGGCCCAATTCCAAGTGTTTGCGGTCATTCTTTGGACGGTAGGAGTCCTTTCTCTATTTTTTTTTAACCTCATGTGTCCCACCAAGGAGGGATTCTAGAGAAGAGATCTGAGTAGGGGTGACTAGACTTCTCAAGCACTGGTTAAGGCTTGGGGAGTAGGGGCATGGTAATCTCCATATGTGGGCTCTTGGTCCAGCCCCGGAGAGGCTTTACTTGAGGCCAGGGATCATGCTTAGGATCCTAATGTGTGTTTGTGCCCATCGCAGCCCTCAAGCATGTCTGAGGCCTCATGGGCCATGCTGGTTTCTCCTACACTGCACGTTGGACAACATGCCAACCACAGGGTTTCTGGTCATGGGGAAGGAGGAGTTCTGATTTCTGCATCACGTACACGGCATGGCAGTGAGTAGAGATAAGGTCTAGATTCTGAAGCCTGAAAACCGAGGTTGGTAAGAGATGACAACCTAAGGCCATGGTGGGTCCGATGCACTTAGTGTGCGGCCAGATGTCTGTGTCCATCATGAGGTCTGGGCTCAGGCTGTGTCAGGCAGGGCATTAGTCCCCAGGCTAGACTGTATAATTGGGGTACAGTCGAGTGATGTGAAGGTTGGTCCTCATTTGGGGTTTCTGGTTGGCCCCATAGGGCAAAGATTTTCTTCTGCAGGGCAGGCAGAGTGCTGCATTCTGGCTCCAGAATTGCCAACTTCAGGGCTTGTGGGCCAGGTGTTTTAGGACAGAAGTCTGAGAACACAAGTTCAGCTTTGAATTTCAGCGGTGACATGGCAGGCACACTCTACAGACCTGAAATGAGATCTCGTGCATCTGAAGTCAGGGCGAGGATCAGATGTTGGCTTAGGTTGGAGTTTCTGTACATGATGTCCCCTTCATGAAGGTGGGGGGGCATCAGGAAACCATGGAAGATTTCCAACTTTGTGAGTGTGTGATGCTCCAAACCACAAGGATTCCGTCAGCGGGACAGTCACGACCTTTTGGATGGATCAAGGACGTCCCATAAGAAATGCTCCAAAGCACAGTTCTAATGATGGATGCCTGGGCAGTCCAACTTGCATTCCAGTTGTGTCCTAGTGAAAAGGAGGATTTGATCTGCTGTCACTGGGGGAACAACCGAGGGGGCTGAATTGAAATGGAATGTCATGAGGATCAGTCGATGTGGATTTGTGTCCATGGATCCCTTGGAATGGGGCAGTGGCTCTGTTGCCCTGAAGAATTCTCCTAACCTGAGGTTTTGATGCAGCTCCAAAGAGCAAGTTTCCCATGTAGAGACGAGATTTGTTCTGAAACCCCCACAACCTGGTATTGGAAACCAAGCATCTGGGGAACAATGCCTGGAATCCAAAGCAATGGATCTGATTACGGTCTAGGGGCCTGTCCTTTTCAATATTCTCCTCTGAGTGTCTCTGTCTAAGATTCAGAATGGAGGTCACTGCTCAGCTTGTGTCAGATCACCCATGTTTGTTGGGGGAGGCCAACACTATTGGACTGGTCTTGGGAATTGGAGGTTTCTCCTAATCTGTAAGGTTGTGGCAAATGAAACGGGCAGAGTTCCCTTGGAGAGCACTGGCACAGTCCTTAGGTGTGACACCACCTTTCTGGGTGTCATCCAGGAGGTCCAGGCTCAGGCTGTGTCAGACAGGGCATTAGTGCCAAGCTTAGACTGTATAATTGGAGTAAAGTTGAGTGGCATGCAGGTTGATCCTCATTTGGCGTTTCTGGGTAGCCCCAGGGGCAACGTTTTTCTTCTGGAGGGAAGAAAGACTGCTGCATTGTGGCGACGGAATTCTCACACTGGAGGGCTTGTGGGCCAGAATTGTGAGGAAGGAAGTGTGAGAACACAAGCTAGGCTTAGGTTTTGGGTCAAGATCATGGCAGGCACACTCTGTAGAGCTAAATCTAAATCTCATGCATCTGAAGTCAGGGCGAGGATCAGACGTAGGCTCAGGTTGAAGTTTCTGTTCAGGATGGCCCCTTCATGATGGTGGGGGGCATCATGGGGCTATGGAGACTTTCCCACGATTGGCATTGTATGTTGCTCCAATCGGCAAGGATTCCTTCTACGGGACAGTCGAGACCGGTCAGATTGCTCCAGGATGTCCCATGCGGAACCACGGCAGTGCAGGGTTCTAAGGATGGATTCCTGGAGTGCCCGCCTCACATTCCTATTGTCTCCTAGTGACAAGGCAGGTTCGATCTGCTTCTTTTGGGGAGCAACCAAAGGGGATGTGTTGAAATGGACTCGCCTGCGGATGGGTCATAATGTGGGTTTGTGTCCATGGAGACCTTGGAATGGGGTGTTGGCTGCTGGGACCTGAAGGTTTCCTTTAACTGGAGGTTGTGACACAGCTCCAAAATGCATGTTTCCCATGTGGAAATGAGATTTGTTCAGACTGGTACCTCCAGAAGAACACATATGCTGGTATTGGAAACCAGGCCTCTGAGGAGAGATACCTGGAATCAAAAGCAATGGATCTGATTAGGTCCTAGGTGCCTGTCCGGTTCAATCTTCTTCTCTGGGGTTATCTGTCTATGGGTCTGAGTTGAGGTAGTTGCTCATCTTGGGACAGATCACCCTGTTTGCCCTGAGTGGCCAACACTATTGGGATGGCCTCAGGGACGTTGGAGTGTTCTCCTAATCTTTAGGGTTGTGGCCAATGGAATGGACAGAATTTGCTTGGAGAAGGCAGGCACAGTCCTGAGGCATGGCTCCAGGGGCCCCAGCCTGGAGGGTGTGTGGGCCAGGACAGTCGGGACAGAAATCTGAAAACCCAAACTCAGCTTAGGTTTGGGGACGTAGGTATGACAGGCCTGATCTATAGACCGTGAGGAGAATTTTTCAGGCTATGAACAAAGAACAAGTGTGAGGCATATATCCAGGCTTTTGTCTCTAGATTTTGTGTCAATGGTGGCCATGGAATGACGGGATGGCCTCTTTGGCCATGGATGATTCTTTCTCTTTTAAGATTTGGTCAGATCCCAAGTTTTGGGACTCATTCAGGGGATGGAGGAGACCCTTCGATATTTTTTTCCTCAGGGGTTCCAGAGCAGAGACCTGAATAGGGGTGACTAGAACTCTCAACCTCTCATTAATATTGGGGGACTAGGGATGGCAATGCGGGTTCTTGGTCCAGACCCTGAGAGGCTTTACTTGAGGACAGGGCTCACACTGAGGGTCCCAATGTGTTTGTGCCCATTGCGGTTCTCAAGCATGGGCGGGGACTCATGGGCTACACTGAATTCTCCTACACTGAACGTTGGAAAACATGCCAACCACAAGGTTTCTTGCCTTGAGGAAGAAGGAGTTTCATTTCTGCATCACGTTCACCCCTGGGTAGTGAGTATATATAAGGTCTAGGTTCTGAAGCCTGAAAACCAAGGTTGGGAAGAGATGATGACCTAAAGCCATGGCGGGTCTGATGTGCTCAGTGTACAGCCAGCTGTCTGGGTGTCGGTTGGGAATTCAGACCTCAGGCTGTGCAAGACAGGGCATTAACGCCGAAGCCAAACTGTATAATTGGGGTAGAGTCAAGTGGCATGCAGGTTGATCCTCATTTGGTGTTTCTGGTTAGCCCCATAGGACAACGTTTCTCTTCTGGAGGGCAGTCAGAGTGCTGCATTGTGTCTCTCCAGAATTCCCTAACTGGAGGGCTGGTGGGCTCGGAGTTGGAGGACGAAGTCTGAGAACAATAGCTAGGTTTTGCTTCGGGGCGGGGTTTCGGCAGGCACACTCTGCAGAGTTGAATCAAGATTTCGTGCATCTGAAGTCAGGGCGAGGATTAGACGTTGGCTCAGGTTGGAGTTTCTGTCCAAGATGGCTCTTTCATGAAGGGGACGGTGCACCACGAGGCCACAGAGCTTTTCCCATAATGGGAGTGGTGAGGTGCTCCAAAGCGCAAGGATTCCTTCTGCAGGACAGCTGTGACCTGTTGGATGGCTCCAGGATGTCCCATATGGAATTACTTCAGAGTAGTTTTCTACAGATGGATGCCTAGCCAGCCCGCCTCACATTCCAATTGTCTCCTAGTGACAAGATAGGTTCGATCTGCTGGCTCTAGGGGAGCACCCAAGGGCACTGAGTTGAAATAGACTCTCCTGCAGATGGGTCCTAATGTGGGATTGTGTCCATGGAGACCTTGGAATGAGGTGGTGGCACCGGGGCCCTGAAGGATTTTCCTAGCCGGAGGTTTTGACACAGCTTGAAAGAGCACGTTTCCCATGTGGAGAAGACATTTGTTCTGAATGATGACTCAGGAAACCCCCATATGGTGGTATTGAAAACCAGGCCTCTGAGGTTCTGACATAGCTCCACGAGCAAGTTTCCAATGTGCAGACAAGACTTGCTCTGAAGGGGCCTCTGGAAACCCCATAGGCTGGTATTGGAAACCAGGCCTCTGAGAAGAGATGCCTGGAAACCAAAGCAATGGATCTGATTAGGGCCTAGGGGCCTGTCCAGTTCAATGTTCTTCTCTGGGGACACCTGTCTCCGAGTTGGTGTGGAGCTAGTTGCTCAGCTAGTGTCAGATCACCCCTGTTTGTTCCAAGCGGCCTACAATATTGGTATGGTCCCAGGGACATTGGAGATTTCTCCTGATTTATATGGTTGTGGCCAATGGAATATGAAGAATTCCCTTTGAGAGGGCAGGAACAATCCTGAGGTGTGGTTCCAGAGGCCCTAGCCTGGAGGGTGTGTGTTTTCAGACAACTGTCCAAACAGCCCAGGCCTACACAACCTACAGGATCAGGCCCCTGGACCTAAACCTGAGGACTGTACTTGCCCTCTCCAAGGGAATTGTGTGTGCCCATTAGAATGGCCACAACCCTTCTAATAGGATAAACCTCCAAAGTCCCTGATTCATCTCAATAGTGGTGACTTCCCAGGAAAACCAGGGGCAATCTGAGCCCAACTGAGCACCTACCTTCACTCAGACCCATAGACAGAAGTCCCCAGAGGTAAAAAGGAAAGAACAGGCCCCTAGGCACTAATCAGATCCATTGCTTTGGTTTTCAGGCATCTCTCCTCAGAGGCCTGGATTTCAAAAGCAGCATTTAGCTGTTTCTTGACCCACACATCAGAAAACATCTCATCTACACATGGGAAACTTGCACGTTGGAGCTGTGTCAAAGCCTCTGTTTAGGAGAACCCTTTAGGGCCCCAGTGCGCCCGCTTCATTCCAAGGTCTCCATAGACACAAAAGCACGTTAGGACCCATCTCCAGGGGTGTCCATTTCAACTCAGCGTCCTCGGTTGCTCCCCACAGATCCAGGAGATCTAACCTGTCTTGTTGCTAGGAGACAATTGGAATGCGAGGTGGGCTACCCAGCCATCCATCCTTAGAACCCTGCTCAGAATCATTGGCCTGGAGCCAAACAACAGGTCTCAATTGTCCTGCAGAAGACTCTCTGCAGTTTGGAGCTTCTCACAACTCCCATCGTGGGAAAACCCCCATGGCCTCGTGATGCCCCCGCCCATTCATGAAGGGGCCATCAGGGACAGAAACTCCAACCTGAGCGATCGTCTGATCCTTGCCCTGACTTCAGATGCACGAGATCTCGATTCAGGTCTGTAGATTGTGCGTGCCATGGCCTCACCCAGAAACCTAAGCCTAGCTTGTGTTCTCAGACTTTTGTCGTCAGACTACTGGCCCACAAGCCCTCCAGTTTGGCAATCCAGAACTACAATGCAGCACTCTGCCGGCCCTCCAGAAGAAAAACATTGTCCTCTGGGGCTACCCAGTAATCCCAAATGAGGATCAACCTGCACCGACCTTGGCTGTACCCCAAATACATAGGCTGACCAGGGCACTAATGCCCTTTCTGACACAGCCTGAGCCTGGACCCCCTGGCCCCTCCCAGACAGCTGGCCGCACACTGAGCACATCGAGCCGACATGGCCTTAGGTCGTCATCTCTTCCCAACATCAGTTTTCAGGTTTCAGAACCTAGACCTTATCTCCAATCACTGCCCAGGGTTGAAGGTGATGCAGAAATCAGAACTCCTTCCCCATGGCAAGAAACCTTGTGGTTGGCATGTTGTCCAACATTCAGTGTAGTTGAAACCATTGTGGCCCATGATGCCCCGCCCATGCTCGCGGGCCACATTGGTCACAAACACACATTGTGATGCTCAGGCTGAGCCCAGTCCTCAAGTAAGGCCACTCAGTGGCTGGATGAAGAGATATCATATTGGGCTTGCCATGCCCCTAGGCCCCAATTTTTAACCATAGTTCGGGTTGTCCCTTCAGTCTTCCCCATGGCTTGGCTTTGGAATTCCTCTTTTGGTGGGACACCTGAGGTAACAAAACTGAAATGAGTCCTCCCATCCCACAGATTGACGAAAAGCAATTGGGAATCGAGCCAAATCCTCAGAGAGGAAGATTCGTCCATGGCCCATGAGGCCTCCCCGACATTCCACGGCCATCGCTGATACAAAATCCAGAGACAAAAGCCTGAGCAAGAGCCTCAGACTCGCACTTTCTTCATATCCTGAAGAGTTCTTCTAATGGTTTGTAGTTCGGGCCTGCCATACCTACGTCCCCAAACCTAAGCTGAGTTTGTGTTTTCAGACTTCTGTCCTCAAAGTCTTGGGCCACACACCCTCCAGGCTGGGCCCCTGGAGCCACACATTAGGACTGTGCCTACCAATCAATGGGAATTCTGCCCATTCCATGGTCCAAAATCGTACAAATTAGGAGAAATCTCCAAAGTCCCTGAGGCCATCCCAATAGTGTAGGTCGCCCGGAACAAACAAGGGCTGTCTGACACCAGCTGATAATCGACCTCCACTCATACCATAGATGGATGTCCCCAGAGAAGAAGATTGAACCAGACAGGACCCTAGGCCATAATAGGATCCATTGCTTTGGGTTACAGGCATGTGTCCTCAAAAGCCTGATTCCAATACGAGCATAGGGGTTTTCCTGAGGCACCCATCAGAACTCATCTCGTCTCCACAAGGAAACCTGTGCATGGGAGCCATGTCCAAAGCTTAGGAGAGTACTTCAGGGTCCCGGTGCCACCGCCCCATTCCAAGGCCCTCATGGACACAAAAACACATTAGGACCCATCCTCAGGAAAGTCCATGTCAACTCAGCCACCCCGGTTGCTCCCGCAGAGCCATCAGATCTAAACTGTCTTGTTGCTAGGAGACAATTGGAATGCGAGGCGGGCTTCCCAGGCATCCATCCGCGAACGGTGCTCTGGAGTCATTCCATATGGGATGTCCTGGAGCTGTCCAACAGGTCTCAATTGGCCCGCAGAAGGAATCCATGAAGGGGGCATCCCACAACTCCCAACGTGGGAAAACCTCAATGGCCTCGAGATTCCGCTCCCTTCATGAAGCGGCCGTCATGCTCAGAAACTCCAACCTGAGCCAACGTCTGATCCTCGCCCTGACTTCAGATGCATGAGATATTGGTTCAGATCTCCAGGGGGTACGTGCCGTGCCCTCGCACTGAAACCCAAGTCTAGCTTGTCTTCTCAGACTTCCGTCCTCATACTCCTGGCCCCGAAGCCCTCAAGTTTGGCAATTCCGGACCCACAATGCAGCACTCTGCCTGCCCTCTAGAAAAAAAATTATTGCCTCATGAGCTGCCCAGGCACCTTAAATGAGGGTAAACCTACACAGCACTCGACTTTACCCAAATTATATAGTCTAACCTGGGCACTAATGCACTGTCGAACACAACCTAAGGCCGGACCTCCTGACCACACCCAGAAAGCTGACCGCACACTGAGCACATAAAACCCGCCATGGCCTTAGGTCATCATCTCTTCCCTACCTCAGTTTTCAGGCTTCAGAACCGAGACCTTATCTCCAATCACTTCCCAGGGGTGAGTGTGATGCAGAAATCAGAACTCCTCCTTACCCATGGCAAGAACCCTGTGGTTGGCACGTTGTCCAACGTTCAGTGTAGGAGAAACAGGCATTCACACTGAGGCCCTGCCCATTCTTGAGTGCGACGAGGGCATACACACGCATTGTGACCCTCAGCATGAGTCCTGTCCTCTAGTAAGTCCTCTCAGTTGCTGGACCATTAGATGTCATAATGGGCTTGACATGTCCCTAGGCCCCAATTTTTAACCAAATTTCTGATGGTCCAGTCGCCCCATCCCCAGGGCTCTACTCTGGAATCCCTCATTTGGTGGGACACCTGACGATAAAAAAGAAAAAAACAAGAATAAAAAAAAAACGGACTTCTTCCCGCCCACAGAATGACCCCAAACTCTTTGGACGGGGCCAAACCACCAGAGAGTAAGACTCGTCCATTTCCCATGAAGTCACCCAGAAATTCCACGACCATGAGTGACACGATATCCAGAGACAAAAACTTGAGAAAAGGAGCCTCAAACTCGTCCTTCTTTCAAATCCAGAAGAGTTCTCCTTATGGTCTGTAGATCAGTCCTGCCATACCTATGACCCGAAACATAAGCCGAGTTTGTGTTTTCAGACAACTGTCCAAACAGCCCTGGCCTACACAACCTACAGGCTCAGGCCCCTGGAGCCAAACCTGAGGACTGTACTTGCCCTCTCCAAGGGCATTGTGTGTGCCCATTCCAATGGCCACTACCCTTCTAATAGGATAAACCTCCAAAGTCCCTGATCCATCTCAATAGTGGTGGCTTCCCAGGAACAACAGGGGCAATCTGAGCCCAACTGAGCACCTACCTGCACTCAGACCCATAGACAGATGTCCCCAGAGGTAAACAGGAAAAAACAGGACCCTAGGCACTAATCAGATCCATTGCTTTGGTTTCCAGGCATCTCTCCTCAGAGGCCTGGATTTCAAAAGCAGCATATAGCTGTTTCTTGACTCACCATCAGAAAACATCTCATCTACACATCGGAAACTTGCACGTTGGAGCTGTGTCAAAGCCTCTGTTTAGGAGAACCCTTTAGGGCCCCAGAGCCACCGCTTCATTCCAAGGTCTCCATAGACACAAAAGCACGTTAGGACCCATCCCCAGGGGTGTCCATTTCAACTCAGCGTCCTCGGTTGCTCCACACAGATCCAGGAGATCTAACCTGTCTTGTTGCTAGGAGACAATTGGAATGCGAGGTGGGCTACCCAGCCATCCATCCTTAGAACCCTGCTCAGAATCATTGGCCTGGAGCCAAACAACAGGTCTCAATTGTCCTGCAGAAGACTCTCTGCAGTTTGGAGCTTCTCACAACTCCCATCGTGGGAAAACCCCCATGGCCTCGTGATGCCCCCGCCCATTCATGAAGGGGCCATCAGGGTCAGAAACTCCAACCTGAGCGATCGTCTGATCCTCGCCCTGACTTCAGATGCACGAGATCTCGATTCAGGTCTGTAGATTGTGCGTGCCATGGCCTCACCCAGAAACCTAAGCCTAGCTTGTGTTCTCAGACTTTTGTCGTCAGACTACTGGCCCACAAGCCCTCCAGTTTGGCAATCCAGAACTACAATGCAGCACTCTGCCGGCCCTCCAGAAGAAAAACATTGTCCTCTGGTGCTACCCAGTAATCCCAAATGAGGATCAACCTGCACCGACCTTGGCTGTACCCCAAATATATAGGCTGACCAGGGCACTAATGCCCTTTCTGACACAGCCTGAGCCTGGACCCCCTGGCCCCTCCCAGACAGCTGGCCGCACACTGAGCACATCGAGCCGACATGGCCTTAGGTCGTCATCTCTTCCCAACATCAGTTTTCAGGTTTCAGAACCTAGACCTTATCTCCAATCACTGCCCAGGGTTGAAGGTGATGCAGAAATCAGAACTCCTTCCCCATGGCAAGAAACCTTGTGGTTGGCATGTTTTCCAACGTTCAGTGTAGTTGAAACCAGTGTGGCCCATGAGGCCCCGCCCATGCTCGCGGGCCACATTGGTCACAAACACACATTGTGACGCTCAGGCTGAGCCCAGTCCTCAAGTAAGGCCACTCAGTGGCTGGATGAAGAGATATCATATTGGGCTTGCCATGCCCCTAGGCCCCAATTTTTAACCATAGTTCGGGTTGTCCCTTCAGTCTTCCCCACGGCTTGGCTTTGGAATTCCTCTTTTGGTGGGACACCTGAGGTAACAAAACTGAAATGAGTTCTCCCATCCCACAAATTGACGAAAAGCAATTGGGAATCTGACCAAATCCTCAGAGAGGAAGATTCGTCCATGGCCCATGAGGCCTCCCCGACATTCCACGGCCATCGCTGATACAAAATCCAGAGACAAAAGCCTGAGCAAGCACCTCAGACTCCCACTTTCTTTATATCCTGAAGAGTTCTTCTCATGGTTTGTAGATAGGGCCTGCCATACCTACGTCCCCAAACCTAAGCTGAGTTTGTGTTTTCAGACTTCTGTCCTCAAAGTCTTGGGCCACACACCCTCCAGGCTGGGCCCGTGGAGCCACACATTAGGACTGTGCCTACCAATCCATGGGAATTCTGCCCATTCCATGGTCCAAAATCGTACAAATTAGGAGAAATCTCCAAAGTCCCTGAGGCCATCCCAATAGTGTAGGTCGCCCGGAACAAACAAGGGCTGTCTGACACCAGCTGATAATCGACCTCCACTCATACCATAGATGGATGTCCCCAGAGAAGAAGATTGAACCAGACAGGACCCTAGGCCCTAATAGGATCCATTGCTTTGGGTTACAGGCATGTGTCCTCAAAAGCCTGATTCCAATACGAGCATAGGGGTTTTATTGAGGCACCCATCAGAACTCATCTCGTCTCCACAAGGAAACCTGTGCATGGGAGCCATGTCCAAAGCTTAGGAGAGTACTTCAGGGTCCCGGTGCCACCGCCCCATTCCAAGGCCCTCATGGACACAAAAACACATTAGGACCCATCCTCAGGAAAGTCCATGTCAACTCAGCCACCCCGGTTGCTCCCGCAGAGCCATCAGATCTAAACTGTCTTGTTGCTAGGAGACAATTGGAATGCGAGGCGGGCTTCCCAGGCATCCATCCGCGAACGGTGCTCTGGAGTCATTCCATATGGGATGTCCTGGAGCTGTCCAACAGGTCTCTATTGGCCCGCAGAAGGAATCCATGAAGGGGGCATCCCACAACTCCCAACGTGGGAAAACCTCAATGGCCTCGAGATACCGCTCCCTTCATGAAGCGTCCGTCATGCTCAGAAACTCCAACCTGAGCCAACGTCTGATCCTCGCCCTGACTTCAGATGCTTGAGATATTGGTTCAGATCTGCAGAGGGTACCTGCCGTGCCCTAGCCCTGAAACCCAAGTCTAGCTTGTCTTCTCAGACTTCCGTCCTCACACTCCTGGCCCCGAAGCCCTCAAGTTTGGCAATTCCAGACCCAAAATTCAGCACTCTGCCTGCCCTCTAGAAAAAAAATTATTGCCTCATGAGCTGCCCAGGCACCTTAAATGAGGGTAACCCTACACAGCATTCGACTTTACCCAAATTATATAGTCTAACCTGGGCACTAATGCACTGTCGAACACAACCTGAGCCCGGACCTCCTGACCAACACCCAGAAAGCTGACCGCACACTGAGCACATAAAACCCGCCATGGCCTTAGGTCATCATCTCTTCCCTACCTCAGTTTTCAGGCTTCAGAACCGAGACCTTATCTCCAATCACTTCCCAGGGGTGAGTGTGATGCAGAAATCAGAACTCCTCCTTACCCATGGAAAGAACCCTGTGGTTGGCACGTTGTCCAACGTTCAGTGTAGGAGAAACCAGCATTCACCCTGAGGCCCCACCCATTCTTGAGTGCGACGAGGGCATACACACGCATTGTGACCCTCAGCATGAGTCCTGTCCTCTAGTAAGTCCTCTCAGTTGCTGGACCATTAGATGTCATAATGGGCTTGACATGTCCCTAGGCCCCAATTTTTAACCAAATTTCTGATGGTCCAGTCGCCCCATCCCCAGGGCTCTACTCTGGAATCCCTCATTTGGTGGGACACCTGACGATAAAAAAGAAAAAAACAAGAATAAAAAAAAAAACGGACTTCTTCCCGCCCACAGAATGACCCCAAACTCTTTGGACGGGGCCAAACCACCAGAGAGTAAGACTCGTCCATTTCCCATGAAGTCACCCAGAAATTCAACGACCATGAGTGACACGATATCCAGAGACAAAAACTTGAGCAGGAGCCTCACACTCGCCCTTCTTTCAAATCCCGAAGAGTTCTCCTCATGGTCTGTAGATCAGTCCTGCCCTACCTATGACACGAAACATAAACCGAGTTTGTGTTTTCAGACAACTGTCCAAACAGCCCTGGCCTACACAACCTACAGGCTCAGGCCCCTGGAGCCAAACCTGAGGACTGTACTTGCCCTCTCCAAGGGAATTGTGTGTGCCCATTCCAATGGCCACTACCCTTCTAATAGGATAAACCTCCAAAGTCCCTGATCCATCTCAATAGTGGTGGCTTCCCAGGAACAACAGGGGCAATCTGAGCCCAACTGAGCACCTACCTGCACTCAGACCCATAGACAGATGTCCCCAGAGGTAAAAAGGAAAGAACAGGCCTCTAGGCACTAATCAGATCCATTGCTTTGGTTTCCAGGCATCTCTCCTCAGAGGCCTGGATTTCAAAAGCAGCATATAGCTGTTTCTTGACTCACACATCAGAAAACATCTCATCTACACATGGGAAACTTGCACGTTGGAGCTGTGTCAAAGCCTCTGTTTAGGAGAACCCTTTAGGGCCCCAGTGCCACCGCTTCATTCCAAGGTCTCCATAGACACAAAAGCACATTAGGACCCATCCCCAGGGGTGTCCATTTCAACTCAGCGTCCTCGGTTGCTCCCCACAGATCCAGGAGATCTAACCTGTCTTGTTGCTAGGAGACAATTGGAATGCGAGGTGGGCTACCCAGCCATCCATCCTTAGAACCCTGCTCAGAATCATTGGCCTGGAGCCAAACAACAGGTCTCAATTGTCCTGCAGAAGACTCTCTGCAGTTTGGAGCTTCTCACAACTCCCATCGTGGGAAAACCCCCATGGCCTCGTGATGCCCCCGCCCATTCATGAAGGGGCCATCAGGGACAGAAACTCCAACCTGAGCGATCGTCTGATCCACGCCCTGACTTCAGATGCACGAGATCTCGATTCAGGTCTGTAGATTGTGCGTGCCATGGCCTCACCCAGAAACCTAAGCCTAGCTTGTGTTCTCAGACTTTTGTCGTCAGACTACTGGCCCACAAGCCCTCCAGTTTGGCAATCCAGAACTACAATGCAGCACTCTGCCGGCCCTCCAGAAGAAAAACATTGTCCTCTGGGGCTACCCAGTAATCCCAAATGAGGATCAACCTGCACCGACCTTGGCTGTACCCCAAATACATAGGCTGACCAGGGCACTAATGCCCATTCTGACACAGCCTGAGCCTGGACCCCCTGGCCCCTCCCAGACAGCTGGCCGCACACTGAGCACATCGAGCCGACATGGCCTTAGGTCGTCATCTCTTCCCAACATCAGTTTTCAGGTTTCAGAACCTAGACCTTATCTCCAATCACTGCCCAGGGTTGAAGGTGATGCAGAAATCAGAACTCCTTCCCCATGGCAAGAAACCTTGTGGTTGGCATGTTGTCCAACGTTCAGTGTAGTTGAAACCAGTGTGGCCCATGAGGCCCCGCCCATGCTCGCGGGCCACATTGGTCACAAACACACATTGTGACGCTCAGGCTGAGCCCAGTCCTCAAGTAAGGCCACTCAGTGGCTGGATGAAGAGATATCATATTGGGCTTGCCATGCCCGTAGGCCCCAATTTTTAACCATAGTTCGGGTTGTCCCTTCAGTCTTCCCCACGGCTTGGCTTTGGAATTCCTCTTTTGGTGGGACACCTGAGGTAACAAAACTGAAATGAGTCCTCCCATCCCACAGATTGACGAAAAGCAATTGGGAATCGGGCCAAATCCTCAGAGAGGAAGATTCGTCCATGGCCCATGAGGCTTCCCCAACATTCCACGGCCATCGCTGATACAAAATCCAGAGACAAAAGCCTGAGCAAGCACATCAGACTCGCACTTTCTTCATATCCTGAAGAGTTCTTCTCATGGTTTGTAGGTCGGGCCTGCCATACCTACGTCCCCAAACCTAAGCTGAGTTTGTGTTTTCAGACTTCTGTCCTCAAAGTCTTGGGCCACACACCCTCCAGGCTGGGCCCGTGGAGCCACACATTAGGACTGTGCCTACCAATCCATGGGAATTCTGCCCATTCCATGGTCCAAAATCGTACAAATTAGGAGAAATCTCCAAAGTCCCTGAGGCCATCCCAATAGTGTAGGTCGCCCGGAACAAACAAGGGCTGTCTGACACCAGCTGATAATCGACCTCCACTCATACCATAGATGGATGTCCCCAGAGAAGAAGATTGAACCAGACAGGACCCTAGGCCATAATAGGATCCATTGCTTTGGGTTACAGGAATGTGTCCTCAAAAGCCTGATTCCAATACGAGCATAGGGGTTTTCCTGAGGCACCCATCAGAACTCATCTCGTCTCCACAAGGAAACCTGTGCATGGGAGCCATGTCCAAAGCTTAGGAGAGTACTTCAGGGTCCCGGTGCCACCGCCCCATTCCAAGGCCCTCATGGACACAAAAACACATTAGGACCCATCCTCAGGAAAGTCCATTTCAACTCAGCCACCCCGGTTGCTCCCGCAGAGCCATCAGATCTAAACTGTCTTGTTGCCAGGAGACAATTGGAATGCGAGGCGGGCTTCCCAGGCATCCATCCGCGAACGGGGCTCTGGAGTCATTCCATATGGGATGTCCTGGAGCTGTCCAACAGGTCTCAATTGTCCCGCAGAAGGAATCCATGAAGGGGGCATCCCACAACTCCCAACGTGGGAAAACCTCAATGGCCTCGAGATTCCGCTCCCTTCATGAAGCGGCCGTTATGCTCAGAAACTCCAACCTGAGCCAACGTCTGATCCTCGCCCTGACTTCAGATGCATGAGATATTGGTTCAGATCTGCAGGGGGTACCTGCCGTGCCCTCGCCCTGAAACCCAAGTCTAGCTTGTCTTCTCAGACTTCCGTCCTCACACTCCTGGCCCCGAAGCCCTCAAGTTTGGCAATTCCGGACCCACAATGCAGCACTCTGCCTGCCCTCTAGAAAAACAATTATTGCCTCATGAGCTGCCCAGGCACCTTAAATGAGGGTAAACCTACACAGCACTCGACTTTACCCAAATTATATAGTCTAACCTGGGCACTAATGCACTGTCGAACACAACCTGAGCCCGGACCTCCTGACCAACACCCAGAAAGCTGACCGCACACTGAGCACATAAACCCGCCATGGCCTTATGTCATCATCTCTTCCCTACCTCAGTTTTCAGGCTTCAGAACCGAGACCTTATCTCCAATCACTTCCCAGGGGTGAGTGTGATGCAGAAATCAGAACTCCTCCTTACCCATGGCAAGAACCCTGTGGTTGGCACGTTGTCCAACGTTCAGTGTAGGAGAAACCAGCATTCACCCTGAGGCCCCGCCCATTCTTGAGTGGGACGAGGGCATACACACGCATTGTGACCCTCAGCATGAGTTCTGTCCTCTAGTAAGTCCTCTCAGTTGCTGGACCATTAGATGTCATAATGGGCTTGACATGTCCCTAGGCCCCAATTTTTAACCAAATTTCTGATTGTCCAGTCGCCCCTCCCCAGGGCTCTACTCTGGAATCCATCATTTGGTGGGACACCTCAGGATAAATAAGAAAAAAAAAAAGAATAAAAAAAAACGGACTTCTTCCAGCCCACAGAATGACCCCAAACTCTTTGGACGGGGCCAAACCAACAGAGAGTAAGACTCGTCCATTTCCCATGAAGACACCCAGAAATTCCACGACCATGAGTGACACGATATCCAGAGACAAAAACTTGAGCAGGAGCCTCACACTCGCCCTTCTTTCAAATCCCGAAGAGTTCTCCTCATGGTCTGTAGATCAGTCCTGCCATACCTATGACCCGAAACATAAGCCGAGTTTGTGTTTTCAGACAACTGTCCAAACAGCCCTGGCCTACACAACCACAGGCTCAGGCTCCTGGAGCCAAACCTGAGGACTTTACTTGCCCTCTCCAAGGGTATTGTGTGTGCCCATTCCAATGGCCACTACCCTTCTAATAGGATAAACCTCCAAAGTCCCTGATCCATCTCAATAGTGGTGGCTTCCCAGGAACAACAGGGGCTATCTGAGCCCAACTGAGCACCTACCTGCAGTCAGACCCATAGACAGATGTCCCCAGAGGTAAAAAGGAAAGAACAGGCCCCTAGGCACTAATCAGATCCATTGCTTTGGTTTCCAGGCATCTCTCCTCAGAGGCCTGGATTTCAAAAGCAGCATATAGCTGTTTCTTGACTCACCCATCAGAAAACATCTCATCTACACATGGGAAACTTGCACGTTGGAGCTGTGTCAAAGCCTCTGTTTAGGAGAACCCTTTAGGGCCCCAGTGCCACCGCTTCATTCCAAGGTCTCCATAGACACAAAAGCACATTAGGACCCATCCCCAGGGGTATCCATTTCAACTCAGCGTCCTCTGTTGCTCCCCACAGATCCAGGAGATCTAACCTGTCTTGTTGCTAGGAGACAATTGGAATGCGAGGTGGGCTACCCAGCCATCCATCCTTAGAACCCTGCTCAGAATCATTGGCCTGGAGCCAAACAACAGGTCTCAATTGTCCTGCAGAAGACTCTCTGCAGTTTGGAGCTTCTCACAACTCCCATCGTGGGAAAACCCCCATGGCCTCGTGATGCCCCGCCCATTCATGAAGGGGCCATCAGGGACAGAAACTCCAACCTGAGCGATCGTCTGATCCTCGCCCTGACTTCAGATGCACGAGATCTCGATTCAGGTCTGTAGATTCTGCGTGCCATGGCCTCACCCAGAAACCTAAGCCTAGCTTGTGTTCTCAGACTTTTGTCGTCAGACTACTGGCCCACAAGCCCTCCAGTTTGGCAATCCAGAACTACAATGCAGCACTCTGCCGGCCCTCCAGAAGAAAAACATTGTCCTCTGGGGCTACCCAGTACTCCCAAATGAGGATCAACCTGCACCGACCTTGGCTGTACCCCAAATACATAGGCTGACCAGGGCACTAATGCCCTTTCTGACACAGCCTGAGCCTGGACCCCCTGGCCCCTCACAGACAGCTGACCGCACACTGAGCACATCGAGCCGATTTGGCCTTAGGTCGTCATCTCTTCCCAACATCAGTTTTCAGGTTTCAGAACCTAGACCTTATCTCCAATCACTGCCCAGGGTTGAAGGTGATGCAGAAATCAGAACTCCTTCCCCATGGCAAGAAACCTTGTGGTTGGCATGTTGTCCAACTTTCAGTGTAGTTGAAACCAGTGTGGCCCATGAGGCCCCGCCCATGCTCGCGGGCCACATTGGTCACAAACACACATTGTGACGCTCAGGCTGAGCCCAGTCCTCAAGTAAGGCCACTCAGTGGCTGGATGAAGAGATAGTATATTGGGCTTGCCATGCCCCTAGGCCCCAATTTTTAACCATAGTTCGGGTTGTCCCTTCAGTCTTCCCCACGGCTTGGCTTTGGAATTCCTCTTTTGGTGGGACACCTGAGGTAACAAAACTGAAATGAGTCCTCCCATCCCACAGATTGACGAAAAGCAATTGGGAATCGGGCCAAATCCTCAGAGAGGAAGATTCGTCTATGGCCCATGAGGCGTCCCCGACATTCCACGGCCAACGCTGATACAAAATCCAGTGACAAAAGCCTGAGCAAGAGCCTCAGACTCACACATTCTTCATATCCTGAAGAGTTCTTCTCATGGTTTGTAGATCGGGCCTGCCATACCTACGTCCCCAAACCTAAGCTGAGTTTGTGTTTTCAGACTTCTGTCCTCAAAGTCTTGGGCCACACACCCTCCAGGCTGGGCCCCTGGAGCCACACATTAGGACTGTGCCTACCAATCCATGGGAATTCTGCCCATTCCATGGTCCCAAATCGTACAAATTAGGAGAAATCTCCAAAGTCCCTGAGGCCATCCCAATAGTGTAGGTCGCCCGGAACAAACATGGGCTGTCTGACACCAGCTGATAATCGACATCCACTCATACCATAGATGGATGTCCCCAGAGAAGAAGATTGAACCAGACAGGACCCTAGGCCATAATAGGATCCATTGCTTTGGGTTACAGGCATGTGTCCTCAAAAGCCTGATTCCAATACGAGCATAGGTATTTTGCTGAGGCACCCATCAGAACTCATCTCGTCTCCACAAGGAAACCTGTGCATGGGAGCCATGTCCAAAGCTTAGGAGAGTACTTCAGGTTCCCGGTTCCACCGCCCCATTCCAAGGCCCTCATGGACACAAAAACACATTAGGACCCATCCTCAGGAAAGTCCATTTCAACTCAGCCACCCCGGTTGCTCCCGCAGAGCCATCAGATCTAAACTGTCTTGTTGCTAGCAGACAATTGGAATGCGAGGCGGGCTTCCCAGATATCCATCCGCGAACGGTGCTCTGGAGTAATTCCATATGGGATGTCCTGGAGCTGTCCAACAGGTCTCAATTGGCCCGCAGAAGGAATCCATGAAGGGGGCATCCCACAACTCCCAACGTGGGAAAACCTCAATGGCCTCGAGATTCCGCTCCCTTCATGAAGCGGCCGTCATGCTCAGAAACTCCAACCTGAGCCAACGTCTGATCCTCGCCCTGACTTCAGATGCATGAGATATTGGTTCAGATCTGCAGGGGGTACCTGCCGTGCCCTCGCCCTGAAACCCAAGTCTAGCTTGTCTTCTCAGACTTCCGTCCTCACACTCCTGGCCCCGAAGCCCTCAAGTTTGGCAATTCCGGACCCACAATGCAGCACTCTGCCTGCCCTCTAGAAAAAAATTTATTGCCTCATGAGCTGCCCAGGCACCTTAAATGAGGGTAAACCTACACAGCACTCAACTTTTCCCAAATTATATAGTCTAACCTGGGCACTAATGCACTGTCGAACACAACCTGAGCCCGGACCTCCTGACCAACACCCAGAAAGCTGACCGCACACTGAGCACATAAAACCCGCCATGGCCTTAGGTCATCATCTCATCCCTACCTCAGTTTTCAGGCTTCAGAACCGAGACCTTATCTCCAATCACTTCCCAGGGGTGAGTGTGATGCAGAAATCAGAACTCCTCCTTACCCATGGCAAGAATTCTGTGGTTGGCACGTTGTCCAACGTTCAGTGTAGGAGAAACCAGCATTCACCCTGAGGCCCCGCCCATTCTTGACTGCGACGTGGGCATACACACGCATTGTGACCCTCAGAATGAGTCCTGTCCTCTAGTAAGTCCTCTCAGTTGCTGGACCATTAGATGTCATAATGGGCTTGACATGTCCCTAGGCCCCAATTTTTAACCAAATTTCTGATCGTCCAGTCACCCCTCCCCAGGGCTCTACTCTGGAATCCCTCATTTGGTGGGACACCTGAGGATAAAAAAGAAAAAAAACAAGAATAAAAAAAAACGGAATTCTTCCAGCCCACAGAATGACCCCAAACTCTTTAAACGGGGCCAAACCACCAGAGAGTAAGACTCGTCTATTTCCCATGAAGACACCCAGAAATTCCACGACCATGAGTGACACGATATCCAGAGACAAAAACTTGAGCAGGAGCCTCACACTAGCCCTTCTTTCAAATCCTGAAGAGTTCTCCTCATGGTCTGTAGATCAGTCCTGCCATACCTATGACCCGAAACATAAGCCGAGTTTGTGTTTTCAGACAACTGTCCAAACAGCCCTGGCCTACACAACCTACAGGCTCAGGCCCCTGGAGCCAATTCTGAGGACTGTACTTGCCCTCTCCAACGGAATTGTGTGTGCCCATTCCAATGGCCACAACCCTTCTAATAGGATAAACCTCCAAAGTCCCAGATCCATCTCAATAGTGGTGGCTTCCCAGGAAAGACAGGGGAAATCTGAGCCCAAGTGAGCACCTACCTGCACTCAGACCCATAGACAGATGTCCCCGGAGGTAAAAAGGAAAGAAAAGGCCCCTAGGCACTAATCAGATCCATTGCTTTGGTTTCCAGGCATCTCTCCTCAGAGGCCTGGATTTCAAAAGCAGCATATAGCTGTTTCTTGACTCACCCATCAGAAAACATCTCATCTACACATCGGAAACTTGCACGTTGGAGCTGTGTCAAAGCCTCTTTTTAGGAGAACCCTTTAGGGCCCCAGTGCCACCGCTTCATTCCAAGGTCTCCATAGACTCAAAAGCACGTTAGGACCCATCCCCAGGGGTGTCCATTTCAACTCAGCGTCCTCGGTTGCTCCCCACAGATCCAGGAGATCTAACCTGTCTTGTTGCTAGGAGACAATTGGAATGCGAGGTGGGCTACCCAGCCATCCATCCTTAGAACCCTGCTCAGAATCATTGGCCTGGAGCCAAACAACAGGTCTCAATTTTCCTGCAGAAGACTCTCTGAAGTTTGGAGCTTCTCACAACTCCCATCGTGGGAAAACCCCCATGGCCTCGTGATGCCCCCGCCCATTCATGAAAGGGCCATCAGGGACAGAAACTCCAACCTGAGCGATCGTCTGATCCTCGCCCTGACTTCAGATGCACGAGATCTCGATACAGGTCTGTAGATTGTGCCTGCCATGGCCTCACCCAGAAACCTAAGCCTAGCTTGTGTTCTCAGACTTTTGTCGTCAGACTACTGGCCCACAAGCCCTCCAGTTTGGCAATCCAGAACTACAATGCAGCACTCTGCCGGCCCTCCAGAAGAAAAACATTGTCCTCTGGGGGTACCCAGTAATCCCAAATGAGGATCAACCTGCACCGACCTTGGCTGTACCCCAAATACATAGGCTGACCAGGGCACTAATGCCCTTTCTGACACAGCCTGAGCCTGGACCCCCTGGCCCCTCCCAGACAGCTGGCCGCACACTGAGCACATCGAGCCGCGATGGCCTTAGGTCGTCATCTCTTCCCAACATCAGTTTTCAGGTTTCAGAACCTAGACCTTATCTCCAATCACTGCCCAGGGTTGAAGGTGATGCAGAAATCAGAACTCCTTCCCCATGGCAAGAAACCTTGTGGTTGGCATGTTGTCCAACGTTCAGTGTAGTTGAAACCAGTGTGGCCCATGAGGCCCCGCCCATGCTCGCAGGCCACATTGGTCACAAACACACATTGTGACGCTCAGGCTGAGCCCAGTCCTCAAGTAAGGCCACTCAGTGGCTGGATGAAGAGATATCATATTGGGCTTGCCATGCCCGTAGGCCCCAATTTTTAACCATAGTTCGGGTTGTCCCTTCAGTCTTCCCCACGGCTTGGCTTTGGAATTCCTCTTTTGGTGGGACACCTGAGGTAACAAAACTGAAATGAGTCCTCCCATCCCACAGATTGACGAAAAGCAATTGGGAATCGGGCCAAATCCTCAGAGAGGAAGATTCGTCTATGGCCCATGAGGCGTCCCCGACATTCCACGGCCATCGCTGATACAAAATCCAGAGACAAAAGCCTGAGCAAGAGCCTCAGACTCACACATTCTTCATATCCTGAAGAGTTCTTCTCATGGTTTGTAGTTCGGGCCTGCCATACCTACGTCCCCAAACCTAAGCTGAGTTTGTGTTTTCAGACTTCTGTCCTCAAAGTCTTGGGCCACACACCCTCCAGGCTGGGCCCCTGGAGCCACACATTAGGACTGTGCCTACCAATCCATGGGAATTCTGCCCATTCCATGGTCCAAAATCGTACAAATTAGGAGAAATCTCCAAAGTCCCTGAGGCCATCCCAATAGTGTAGGTCGCCCGGAACAAACATGGGCTGTCTGACACCAGCTGATAATCGACATCCACTCATACCATAGATGGATGTCCCCAGAGAAGAAGATTGAACCAGACAGGACCCTAGGCCATAATAGGATCCATTGCTTTGGGTTACGGGCATGTGTCCTCAAAAGCCTGATTCCAATACGAGCATAGGGGTTTTCCTGAGGCACCCATCAGAACTCATCTCGTCTCCACAAGGAAACCTGTGCATGGGAGCCATGTCCAAAGCTTAGGAGAGTACTTTAGGGTCCCGGTGCCACCACCCCATTCCAAGGCCCTTATGGACACAAACATACTTAGGACCAATCCTCAGGAATGTCCATTTGGACTCAGCCACCCCGGTTGCTCCCGCAGAGCCATCATATCTAATCTGTCTTGTTGTTAGGAGACAATTGGAATGCGAGGCGGGCTTCCCAGATATCCATCCGCGAACGGTGCTCTGGTGTCATTCCATATGGATGTCCTGGAGCTGTCCAACATGTCTCAATTGTCCCGGAGAAGGAATCCTTGAAGGGGGCATCCCACAACTCCCAACGTGGGAAAACCTGAATGGCCTCGAGATTCAGCTCCCTTCATGAAGCGGCCGTCATGCTCAGAAACTCCAACCTGAGCCAACGTCTGATCCTCGCCCTGACTTCAGATGCATGAGATATTGGTTCAGATCTGCAGGGGGTACCTGCCGTGCCCTCGCCCTGAAACCCAAGTCCAGCTTGTCTTCTCCGACTTCTGTCCTCACACTCCTGGCCCCGAAGCCCTCAAGTTTGGCAATTCCGGACCCACAATGCAGCACTCTGCCTGCCCTCTAGAAAAAAAAATATTGCCTCATGAGCTGCCCAGGTACCTTAAATGAGGGTAAACCTACACAGCACTCGACTTTTCCCAAATTATATAGTCTAACCTGGGCACTAATGCACTGTCGAACACAACCTGAGCCCGGACCTCCTGACCAACACCCAGAAAGCTGACCGCACACTGAGCACATAAAACCCGCCATGGCCTTAGGTCATCATCTCTTCCCTACCTCAGTTTTCAGGCTTCAGAACCGAGACCTTATCTCCAATCACTGCCCAGGGGTGAGTGTGATGCAGAAATCAGAACTCCTCCTTACCCATGGCAAGAACCCTTTTGGTTGGCACTTTGCCAACGTTCAATGTAGGAGAAACCAGCATTCACCCTGAGGCCCCGCCCATTCTTGAGTGCAACGAGGGAATACACACGCATTGTGACCCTCAGCATGAGTCTTGTCCTCTAGTAAGTCCTCTCAGTGGCTGGACCATTAGATGTCATAATGGGCTTGACATGTCCCTAGGCCCCAATTTTTAACCAGATTTCTGATTGTCCAGTTGCCCCTCCCAGTGCGCTACTCTGGAATCCATCATTTCTTTGGACACCTGAGGTTAAAAAAGAAAACAACAACAACAACAAAAAAAACAGACTTCTTCCAGCCCACAGAATGACCCCAACTCGTTGGACGGGGCCAAACCCCCAGAGCGTAAGACTCGTCCATTTCCCATGAAGTCACCCAGAAATTCCACGAGCATGAGTGACACGATATCCAGAGACAAAAACTTGAGCAGGAGCCTCACACTCGCTCTTCTTTCAAATCCCGAAGAGATCTCCTCATGGTCTGTAGATCTATCCTGCCAAACCTATGACCCGAAACATAAGCCGAGTTTGTGTTTTCAGACAACTGTCCAAACAGCCCTGGTCTACACAACCTACAGGCTCAGGCCCCTGGAGCCAAACCTGAGGACTGTACTTGCCCTCTCCAAGGGAATTGTGTGTGCCCATTCCAATGGCCACAACCCATCTAATAGGATAAACCTCCAAAGTCCCTGATCCATCTCAATAGTGGTGGCTTCCCCGGAAAAACAGGGGCAATCAGAGCCCAACTGAGCACTAACATACACTCAGACCCATAGACAGATATCCCCAGAGGTAAAAATGAAAGAACAGGCCCCTAGGCACTAATCAGATCCATTGCTTTGGTTTCCAGGCATCTCTCCTCAGAGGCCTGGATTTCAAAAGCAGCATATAGCTGTTTCTTGACTCACCCATCAGAAAACATCTCATCTACACATGGGAAACTTGCACGTTGGAGCTGTGTCAAAGCCTCTGTTTAGGAGAACCCTTTTGGGCCCCAGTGCCACCGCTTCATTCCAAGGTCTCCATAGACACAAAGCACATTAGGACCCATCCCCAGGGGTGTCCATTTCAACTCAGCGTCCTCGGTTGCTCCCCACAGATCCAGGAGATCTAACCTGTCTTGTTGCTAGGAGACAATTGGAATGCGAGGTGGGCTACCCAGCCATCCATCCTTAGAACCCTGCTCAGAATCATTGGCCTGGAGCCAAACAACAGGTCTCAATTGTCCTGCGGAAGACTCTCTGCTGTTTGGAGCTTCTCACAACTCCCATCGTGGGAAAACACCCATGGCCTCATGATGCCCCCCCCATTCATGAAGGGGCCATCAGGGTAAGAAACTCCAACCTGTGCGATCGTCTGATCCTCGCCCTGACTTCAGATGCATGAGATCTCGATTCAGGTCTGTAGATTGTGCCTGCCATGGCCTCACCCAGAAACCTAAGCCTAGCTTGTGTTCTCAGACTTTTGTTGTCAGACTACTGGCTCACAAGCCCTCCAGTTTGGCAATCCAGAACTACATTGCAGCACTCTGCCGGCCCCCCAGAAGAAAAACATTGTCCTCTGGGGCTACCCAATAACCCCAAATGAGGATCAACCTGCACCGACCTTGGTGAACCCCAAATACATAGGCTGACCAGGGCACTAATGCCCTTTCTAACACAGCCTGAGCCTGGACCCCTGGAACCTCCCAGACAGCTGGCCGCACACTGAGCACATCGAGCCGCCATGGCATTAGGTCGTCATCTCTTCCCAACCTCGGTTTTAAGGTTTCAGATCGTAGGCCATATCTCCAATCACTGCCCAGGGTTGAATGTGGTGCAGAAATCTGAACTCCTTCCCCATGGCAAGAAACCTTGTGGTTGGCATGTTGTCCAACGTTCAGTTTAGTTGAAACCAGTGTGGCCCATGAGGCCCCGCCCATGCTCGCGGGCCACATTCGTCAAAAACACACATTGTGACGCTCAGGCTGAGCCCAGTCCTCAAGTAAGGCCACTCAGTGACTGGATGAAGAGATAGCATATTGGGCTTGCCATGCCCCTAGGCCCCAATTTTTAACCATAGTTCGGGTTGTCCCTTCAGTCTTACCCACGGCTTGGCTTTGGAATTCCTCTTTTGGTGGGACACCTGAGGTAACAAACCTGAAATGAGTCCTTCCATCCCACAGATTGACGAAAAGTAATTGGTAATCGGGCCAAATCCTCAGAGAGGAAGATTCTTCCATGGCCCATGAGGCCTCCCCGACATTCCACGGCCATCGCTGATACAAAATCCAGAGACAAAAGCCTGAGCAAGCGCCTCAGACTCGCACTTTCTTCATATCCTGAAGAGTTCTTCTCATGGTTTGTCGATCGGGCCTGCCGTACCTACGTCCCCAAACCTAAGCTGAGTTTGTGTTTTCAGACTTCTGTCCTCAAAGTCTTGGGCCCCACACCATCCAGGCTGGGCCCCTGGAGCCACACATTAGGACTGTGCCTACCAATCCATGGGAATTCTGCCCATTCCATGGTCCAAAATCGTACAAATTAGGAGAAACCTCCAAAGTCCCTGAGGCCATCCCGATAGTGAAGGTCGCCCAGAACAAACAAGGGCTGTCTAACGCCAGCTGATAATCGACCTCCACTCATACCATAGATGGATGTCCCCAGAGAAGAAGATTGAACCAGACAGGACCCTAGGCCATAATAGGATCCATTGCTTTGGGTTACAGGCATGTGTCCTCAAAAGCCTGATTCCAATACGAGCATAGGGGTTTTCCTGAGGCACCCATCAGAATTCATCTCGATACCACAAGGAAACCTGTGCATGGGAGCCATGTCCAAAGCTTAGGAGAGTACTTCAGGATCCCGGTGCCTTCGCCCCATTCCAAGGCCCTCATGGACGCAAAAACACATTAGGACCCATCCTCAGGAAAGTCCATTTCTACTCAACCACCCCGGTTGCTCCGGCAGAGCCATCAGATCTAAACTGTCTTGATGCTAGGAGACAATTGTAATGCGAGGCGTGCTTCCCAGGCATCCATCCGCGAACGGGGCTCTGGAGTCATTCCATATGGGATGTCCTGGAGCTGTCCAACAGGTCTCAATTGTCCCGCAGAAGGAATCCTTAAAGGGGGCATCCCACAACTCCCAACGTGGGAAAACCTCAATGGCCTCGAGATTCAGCTCCCTTCATGAAGCGGCCGTCATGCTCAGAAACTCCAACCTGAGCCAACGTCTGATCCTCGCTCTGACTTCAGATGCATGAGATATTGGTTCAGATCTGCAGGGGGTACCTGCCGTGCCCTCGCCCTGATACCCGAGTCTAGCTTGTCTTCTCAGACTTCAGTCCTCACACTCCTGGCCCCGAAGCCCTCAAGTTTGGCAATTCCGGACCCACAATGCAGCACTCTGCCTGCCCTTTAGAAAAAAAAATATTGCCTCATGAGCTGCCCAGGCACCTTAAATCAGGGTAAACCTACACAGCATTCGACTTTACCCAAATTATATAGTCTAACCTGGGCACTAATGCACTGTCGAACACAACCTGAGCCCGGACCTCCTGACCAACACCCAGAAAGCTGACCGCACACTGAGCACATAAAACCCGCCATGGCCTTAGGTCATCATGTCTCCCCTACCTCAGTTTTCAGGCTTCAGAACCGAGACCTTATCTCCAATCACTGCCCAGGGGTGAGTGTGATGCAGAAATCAGAACTCCTCCTTACTCATGGCAAGAACCCTTGTGGTTGGCACGTTGTCCAACGTTCAGTGTAGGAGAAACCAGCATTCACCCTGAGGCCCCGACAATTCTTGAGTGTTACGAGGGCATACACACGCATTGTGACCCTCCGCATGAGTCCTGTCCTCTAGTAAGTCCTCTCAGTGGCTGGACCATTAGATGTCATAATGGGCTTGACATGTCCCTAGGCCCCAATTTTTAACCAAATTTCTGATTGTCCAGTCGCCCCTCCCCAGGGCTCTACTCTGGAATCCCTCATTTGTTGGGACACCTGAGGTTAAAAAAGAAAACAACAACAACAACAACAAAAAACGGACTTCTTCCAGCCCACAGAATGACCCAAAACTCTTTGGACGGTGCCAAACCACCAGAGAGTAAGACCCGTCCATTTCCCATGAAGTCACCCAGAAATTCCACGACCATGAGTGACACGATATCCAGAGACAAAAACTTGTGCAGGAGTCTCACACTAGCCCTTCTTTCAAATTCCGAAGAGTTCTCCTCATGGTCTGTAGATCAGTCCTGCCATACCTATGACCCGAAACATAAGCCGAGTTTGTGTTTTCAGACAACTGTCCAAACAGCCCTGGCCTACACAACCTACAGGCTCAGGCCCCTGGAGCCAAACCTGAGGACTGTACTTGCCCTCTCCAAGGGAATTGTGTGTGCCCATTCCAATGGCCACAACCCTTCTAATAGGATAAACCTCCAAAGTCCCTGATCCATCTCAATAGTGGTGGCTTCCCAGGAAAAACAGGGGCAATCTGAGCCCAACTGAGCACCTACCTGCACTCGGACCCATAGACAGATGTCCCCAGAGGTATGAAGGAAAGAACAGGCCCCTAGGCACTAATCAGATCCATTGCTTTGGTTTCCAGGCATCTCTCCTCAGAGGCCTGGATTTCAAAAGCAGCATATAGCTGTTTCTTGACTCACCCATCAGAAAACATCTCATCTACACATGGGAAACTTGCACGTTGGAGCTGTGTCAAAGCCTCTGTTTAGGAGAACCCTTTAGGGCCCCAGTGCCACCGCTTCATTCCAAGGTCTCCATAGACACAAAAACACGTTAGGACCCATCCCCAGGGGTGTCCATTTCAACTCAGCGTCCTCGGTTGCTCCCCACAGATCCAGGAGATCTAACCTGTCTTGTTGCTAGGAGACAATTGGAATGCGAGGTGGGCTACCCAGCCATCCATCCTTAGAACCCTGCTCAGAATCATTGGCCTGGAGCCAAACAACAGGTCTCAATTTTCCTGCAGAAGACTCTCTGCAGTTTGGAGCTTCTCACAACTCCCATCGTGGGAAAACACCCATGGCCTCGTGATGCCCCCCCATTCATGAAGGGGCCATCAGGGTCAGAAACTCCTACCTGAGCGATCGTCTGATCCTCGCCCTGATTTCAGATGCACGAGATCTCGATTCAGGTCTGTAGATTGTGCCTGCCATGGCCTCACCCAGAAACCTAAGCCTTGCTTGTGTTCTCAGACTTTTGTCGTCAGAATTCTGGCCCACAAGCCCTCCATTTTGGCAATCCAGAACTACAATGCAGCACTCTGCCGGCCCTCCAGAAGAAAAACATTGTCCTCTGGTGCTACCCAGTAATCCCAAATGAGGATCAACCTGAACCGACCTTGGCTGTACCCCCAATACATAGGCTGACCAGGGCACTAATGCCCTTTCTGACACAGCCTGAGCCTGGACCCCCTGGACCCTCCCAGACAGCTGGCCGCACACTGAGCACATCGAGCCGCCATGGCCTTAGGTCGTGATCTCTTCCCAACCTCGGTTTTCAGGTTTCAGGACCTAGGCCATATCTCCAATCACTGCCCAGGGTTGAAGGTGATGCAGAAATCAGAACTCCTTCCCCATGGCAAGAAACCTTGTGGTTGGCATGTTGTCCAACGTTCAGTGTAGTTGAAACCAGTGTGGCCCATGATGCCCCGCCCATGCTCACGGGCCACATTGGTCACAAACACACATTGTGACGCTCAGGCTGAGCCCAGTCCTCAAGTAAGGCCACTCAGTGACTGGATGAAGAGATAGTATATTGGGCTTGCCATGCCTCTAGGCCCCAATTTTTAACCATAGTTCGGGTTGTAACTTCAGTCTTCCCCTCGGCTTTGCCTTGGAATTCCTCTTTTGGTGGGACACATGAGGTAACAAAACTGAAATGAGTCCTCCCATCCCACAGGTTGACGAAAAGCAATTGGGAATCGGGCCAAATCCTCAGAGAGGAAGATTCGTCCATGGCCCATGAGGCCTCCCCGACATTCCACGGCCATCGCTGATACAAAATCCAGAGACAAAAGCCTGAGCAAGCGCCTCAGACTCGCACTTTCTTCATATCCTGAAGAGTTCTTCTCATGGTTTGTAGATCGGGCCTGCCATACCTACGTCCCCAAACCTAAGCTGAGTTTTTATTTTCAGACTTCTGTCCCCAAAGTCTTGGGCCACACACCCTCCAGCCTGGGCCCCTGGAGCCACACATTAGGACTGTGCCTACCAATCCTATGGAATTCTGCCCATTCCATGGTCCAAAATCGTACAAATTAGGAGAAACCTCCAAAGTCCCTGAGGCCATCCCAATAGTGTAGGTCGCCCGGAACAAACAAGGGCTGTCTGACACCAGCTGATAATCGACCTCCACTCATACCATAGATGGATGTCTCCAGAGAAGAAGATTGAACCAGACAGGACCCTAGGCCCTAATAGGATCCATTGCTTTGGGTTACAGGCATGTGTCCTCAAAAGCCTGATTCCAATACGAGCATAGGTGTTTTCCTGAGGCACCCATTAGAACTCATCTCGTCTCCACAAGGAAACCTGTGCATGGGAGCCATGTCCAAATCTTAGGAGAGTACTTCAGGGTCCAGGTGCCACCGCCCCATTCCAAGGCTCTCATGGACACAAAAACACATTAGGACCCATCCTCAGGAAAGTCCATTTCTACTCAGCCACCCCGGTTGCTTTGGCAGAGCCATCAGATCTAAACTGTCCTGTTGCTAGGAGACAATTGTAATGCGAGGCGTGCTTCCCAGGCATCCATCCGCGAACGGGGCTCTGGAGTCATTCCATAGGGGATGTCCTGGAGCTGTCCAACAGGTCTCAATTGTCCCGCAGAAGGAATCCTTGAAGGGGGCATCCCACAACTCCCAACGTGGGAAAACCTCAATGGCCTCGAGATTCAGCTCCCTTCATGAAGCGGCCGTCATGCTCAGAAACTCCAACCTGAGCCAACGTCTGATCCTCGCTCTGACTTCAGATGCATGAGATATTGGTTCAGATCTGCAGGGGGTACCTGCCGTGCCCTCGCCCTGATACCCGAGTCTAGCTTGTCTTCTCAGACTTCAGTCCTCACACTCCTGGCCCCGAAGCCCTCAAGTTTGGCAATTCCGGACCCACAATGCAGCACTCTGCCTGCCCTCTAGAAAAAAAATTATTGCCTCATGAGCTGCCCAGGCACCTTAAATCAGGGTAAACCTACACAGCATTCGACTTTACCCAAATTATATAGTCTAACCTGGGCACTAATGCACTGTCGAACACAACCTGAGCCCGGACCTCCTGACCAACACCCAGAAAGCTGACCGCACACTGAGCACATAAAACCCGCCATGGCCTTAGGTCATCATGTCTCCCCTACCTCAGTTTTCAGGCTTCAGAACCGAGACCTTATCTCCAATCACTGCCCAGGGGTGAGTGTGATGCAGAAATCAGAACTCCTCCTTACCCATGGCAAGAACCCTTGTGGTTGGCACGTTGTCCAACGTTCAGTGTAGGAGAAACCAGCATTCACCCTGAGGCCCCGCCAATTCTTGAGTGTTACGAGGGCATACACACGCATTGTGACCCTCCGCATGAGTCCTGTCCTCTAGTAAGTCCTCTCAGTGGCTGGACCATTAGATGTCATAATGGGCTTGACATGTCTCTAGGCCCCAATTTTTAACCAAATTTCTGATTGTCCAGTCGCCCCTCCCCAGGGCTCTACTCTGGAATCCCTCATTTGTTGGGACACCTGAGGTTAAAAAAGAAAACAACAACAACAACAACAAAAAACGGACTTCTTCCAGCCCACAGAATGACCCAAAACTCTTTGGACGGTGCCAAACCACCAGAGAGTAAGACTCGTCCATTTCCCATGAAGTCACCCAGAAATTCCACGACCATGAGTGACACGATATCCAGAGACAAAAACTTGTGCAGGAGTCTCACACTAGCCCTTCTTTCAAATTCCGAAGAGTTCTCCTCATGGTCTGTAGATCAGTCCTGCCATACCTATGACCCGAAACATAAGCCGAGTTTGTGTTTTCTGACAACTGTCCAAACAGCCCTGGCCTACACAACCTACAGGCTCAGGCCCCTGGAGCCAAACCTGAGGACTGTACTTGCCCTCTCCAAGGGAATTGTGTGTGCCCATTCCAATGGCCACAACCCTTCTAATAGGATAAACCTCCAAAGTCCCTGATCCATCTCAATAGTGGTGGCTTCCCAGGAAAAACAGGGGCAATCTGAGCCCAACTGAGCACCTACCTGCACTCGGACCCATAGACAGATGTCCCCAGAGGTATGAAGGAAAGAACAGGCCCCTAGGCACTAATCAGATCCATTGCTTTGGTTTCCAGGCATCTCTCCTCAGAGGCCTGGATTTCAAAAGCAGCATATAGCTGTTTCTTGACTCACCCATCAGAAAACATCTCATCTACACATGGGAAACTTGCACGTTGGAGCTGTGTCAAAGCCTCTGTTTAGGAGAACCCTTTAGGGCCCCAGTGCCACCGCTTCATTCCAAGGTCTCCATAGACACAAAAACACGTTAGGACCCATCCCCAGGGGTGTCCATTTCAACTCAGCGTCCTCGGTTGCTCCCCACAGATCCAGGAGATCTAACCTGTCTTGTGGCTAGGAGACAATTGGAATGCGAGGTGGGCTACCCAGCCATCCATCCTTAGAACCCTGCTCAGAATCATTGGCCTGGAGCCAAACAACAGGTCTCAATTTTCCTGCAGAAGACTCTCTGCAGTTTGGAGCTTCTCACAACTCCCATCGTGGGAAAACACCCATGGCCTCGTGATGCCCCCCCATTCATGAAGGGGCCATCAGGGTCAGAAACTCCTACCTGAGCGATCGTCTGATCCTCGCCCTGATTTCAGATGCACGAGATCTCGATTCAGGTCTGTAGATTGTGCCTGCCATGGCCTCACCCAGAAACCTAAGCCTTGCTTGTGTTCTCAGACTTTTGTCGTCAGAATTCTGGCCCACAAGCCCTCCATTTTGGCAATCCAGAACTACAATGCAGCACTCTGCCGGCCCTCCAGAAGAAAAACATTGTCCTCTGGTGCTACCCAGTAATCCCAAATGAGGATCAACCTGAACCGACCTTGGCTGTACCCCCAATACATAGGCTGACCAGGGCACTAATGCCCTTTCTGACACAGCCTGAGCCTGGACCCCCTGGACCCTCCCAGACAGCTGGCCGCACACTGAGCACATCGAGCCGCCATGGCCTTAGGTCGTGATCTCTTCCCAACCTCGGTTTTCAGGTTTCAGGACCTAGGCCATATCTCCAATCACTGCCCAGGGTTGAAGGTGATGCAGAAATCAGAACTCCTTCCCCATGGCAAGAAACCTTGTGGTTGGCATGTTGTCCAACGTTCAGTGTAGTTGAAACCAGTGTGGCCCATGATGCCCCGCCCATGCTCACGGGCCACATTGGTCACAAACACACATTGTGACGCTCAGGCTGAGCCCAGTCCTCAAGTAAGGCCACTCAGTGACTGGATGAAGAGATAGTATATTGGGCTTGCCATGCCTCTAGGCCCCAATTTTTAACCATAGTTCGGGTTGTAACTTCAGTCTTCCCCTCGGCTTTGCCTTGGAATTCCTCTTTTGGTGGGACACATGAGGTAACAAAACTGAAATGAGTCCTCCCATCCCACAGGTTGACGAAAAGCAATTGGGAATCGGGCCAAATCCTCAGAGAGGAAGATTCGTCCATGGCCCATGAGGCCGCCCCGACATTCCACGGCCAACGCTGATACAAAATCCAGAGACAAAAGCCTGAGCAAGCGCCTCAGACTCGCACTTTCTTCATATCCTGAAGAGTTCTTCTCATGGTTTGTAGATCGGGCCTGCCATACCTACGTCCCCAAACCTAAGCTGAGTTTGTATTTTCAGACTTCTGTCCCCAAAGTCTTGGGCCACACACCCTCCAGCCTGGGCCCCTGGAGCCACACATTAGGACTGTGCCTACCAATCCTATGGAATTCTGCCCATTCCATGGTCCAAAATCGTACAAATTAGGAGAAACCTCCAAAGTCCCTGAGGCCATCCCAATAGTGTAGGTCGCCCGGAACAAACAAGGGCTGTCTGACACCAGCTGATAATCGACCTCCACTCATACCATAGATGGATGTCTCCAGAGAAGAAGATTGAACCAGACAGGACCCTAGGCCCTAATAGGATCCATTGCTTTGGGTTACAGGCATGTGTCCTCAAAAGCCTGATTCCAATACGAGCATAGGTGTTTTCCTGCGGCACCCATCAGAACTCATCTCGTCTCCACAAGGAAACCTGTGCATGGGAGCCATGTCCAAATCTTAGGAGAGTACTTCAGGGTCCAGGTGCCACCGCCCCATTCCAAGGCTCTCATGGACACAAAAACACATTAGGACCCATCCTCAGGAAAGTCCATTTCTACTCAGCCACCCCGGTTGCTTTGGCAGAGCCATCAGATCTAAACTGTCCTGTTGCTAGGAGACAATTGTAATGCGAGGCGTGCTTCCCAGGCATCCATCCGCGAACGGGGCTCTGGAGTCATTCCATAGGGGATGTCCTGGAGCTGTCCAACAGGTCTCAATTGTCCCGCAGAAGGAATCCTTGAAGGGGGCATCCCACAACTCCCAACGTGGGAAAACCTCAATGGCCTCGAGATTCAGCTCCCTTCATGAAGCGGCCGTCATGCTCAGAAACTCCAACCTGAGCCAACGTCTGATCCTCGCTCTGACTTCAGATGCATGAGATATTGGTTCAGATCTGCAGGGGGTACCTGCCGTGCCCTCGCCCTGATACCCGAGTCTAGCTTGTCTTCTCAGACTTCAGTCCTCACACTCCTGGCCCCGAAGCCCTCAAGTTTGGCAATTCCGGACCCACAATGCAGCACTCTGCCTGCCCTCTAGAAAAAAAATTATTGCCTCATGAGCTGCCCAGGCACCTTAAATCAGGGTAAACCTACACAGCATTCGACTTTACCCAAATTATATAGTCTAACCTGGGCACTAATGCACTGTCGAACACAACCTGAGCCCGGACCTCCTGACCAACACCCAGAAAGCTGACCGCACACTGAGCACATAAAACCCGCCATGGCCTTAGGTCATCATGTCTCCCCTACCTCAGTTTTCAGGCTTCAGAACCGAGACCTTATCTCCAATCACTGCCCAGGGGTGAGTGTGATGCAGAAATCAGAACTCCTCCTTACCCATGGCAAGAACCCTTGTGGTTGGCACGTTGTCCAACGTTCAGTGTAGGAGAAACCAGCATTCACCCTGAGGCCCCGCCAATTCTTGAGTGTTACGAGGGCATACACACGCATTGTGACCCTCCGCATGAGTCCTGTCCTCTAGTAAGTCCTCTCAGTGGCTGGACCATTAGATGTCATAATGGGCTTGACATGTCTCTAGGCCCCAATTTTTAACCAAATTTCTGATTGTCCAGTCGCCCCTCCCCAGGGCTCTACTCTGGAATCCCTCATTTGTTGGGACACCTGAGGTTAAAAAAGAAAACAACAACAACAACAACAAAAAACGGACTTCTTCCAGCCCACAGAATGACCCAAAACTCTTTGGACGGTGCCAAACCACCAGAGAGTAAGACTCGTCCATTTCCCATGAAGTCACCCAGAAATTCCACGACCATGAGTGACACGATATCCAGAGAAAAAAACTTGTGCAGGAGTCTCACACTAGCCCTTCTTTCAAATTCCGAAGAGTTCTCCTCATGGTCTGTAGATCAGTCCTGCCATACCTATGACCCGAAACATAAGCCGAGTTTGTGTTTTCTGACAACTGTCCAAACAGCCCTGGCCTACACAACCTACAGGCTCAGGCCCCTGGAGCCAAACCTGAGGACTGTACTTGCCCTCTCCAAGGGAATTGTGTGTGCCCATTCCAATGGCCACAACCCTTCTAATAGGATAAACCTCCAAAGTCCCTGATCCATCTCAATAGTGGTGGCTTCCCAGGAAAAACAGGGGCAATCTGAGCCCAACTGAGCACCTACCTGCACTCGGACCCATAGACAGATGTCCCCAGAGGTATGAAGGAAAGAACAGGCCCCTAGGCACTA
>NW_028134073.1:0-55000 GCF_964662115.1 Mustela nivalis | reverse complement strand
CAACACCCAGAGACAAAAGCCTGAGCGACTGCCTCCCACTTGCCCTCCTTTGATATCCAGAGGATCTCCCCTCTCGGACTGGAGATCAGGCCTGCCATTACCTTGGCCCCTACCTGAGCCAAGTTTGCTTTTTCAGACATCTGTCCCCACAGCCCTGGCAAACACAGCCTCTAGGCTGGGTCCTCTGGAGCCATACCACAGGACCGTGCCTGCTCTCTCCTGGGAAACTCTGTCCATTTCTTTGGCCACACACCTCCAGAATATGAGAAACCTCAAGGCCCCCGAGGACATACCATTACCGGGAGCCTCCCTGCACACACAGGGGCCTTCGGACACAAGCTGAGCTGCTACCTCCATGAAGGCATGCACACAGATGTCAACAGAGATAGAAGGTTGAGCCGGACAGGCCCTTAGGCCCTAATCTCAACTCTTGCTTTGTTTTCCAGGTGTCACTGCTCAGAGGCTTTGGTTCGAAGAACAGGATATGGGGCTTTCCTGAGGCACTGAACAGAACTTCTCTCGTCTCCACATGGGAAGCTTCCTTGTTGGAGCCGTGTCAAACACCTCAGGTTGGAGAATCCTGCAGAGTCCCTGAGCCACCTCCACATTCCAAGGTCTCCCAGGCCACCAAGCCACAGTAGGACTCATCTTCAGGAGAGTCCATTTCAACTCTCCCCTCTGGGTAGCTCACCCAGGAGCCCGCAGATTGAGCCTGCCTTGTCCTGACTAAAGAGTGGGAATATGAGGTGGCGTTCCCAGGCATCCATGCTTAGACACCTGCTCTCAGTCTTTCCGTATGGGGCCTCCTGGAACCATCCAATAGACTCGACTTTCGTGCAGAAGGAAACCTTGAGGTTTGGAGTAGTTCACAAATCCCATCGTAGGCAAACCTTCCTGGCCTCATGAGGCCCCCACACCATTCAGGAAGAGGCCATGCTGGACAAAAACTCTAGCCTGAGGCACGTCTCATAGTTGAAATGACCTCAGTGCAGGAGATCTCGATTCAGCCTCTCAGAGTGGGCCTGCCGTGCCATCGGTCCCAAACCTCACGCTAGCTTGTGTTTTCAGACTTCCTTCCTCACACTCCTGGCAAACAAGCCCTCCGGACTAGGAACTCCAGAACCACAACCCAGCCCAGGGTCTGCCCAAGGGAAGAAAGACGTATCCCTGTGGGGCTCTCTCCAGAAAACCCAGATGAGGATCAACCTGCTCGGGCCTCGACCGGTACCCGAACTGGATAGGCTGCTCTGGGCACTCATGCTCTGTCTGACACAGCCTGAAGCCAGACGTCCAGACAGACAAGGAGACAGCTGGCCGCACACCCAGCACTTCGGACACGCCATGGTCTTATGCCGTCACCTCTTCCTAACCTTGTTTTTCAGATATCTGAACCTAGACATTATATCAATTCTCCACACAGCTGGGTATCGCAAGCACAACACAGAACTCCTCCTTCCCCGTGGCTGTAAAGCTTGCTCTTGGCATGGAGTCACACCTTCAGGGTGGGAGAAACCTTCCTGGTCCCTGATGCCACGCCCAAACTTGAGTGCTGCTTGGGCACAAATTCACACTGTGACCCTCAGCAAGAGCCCCATGTCAAAGAAAGGCCTGTCAGGGCCTGGGCTAAGAGCCCGCATATGGGGCTTGCCAAGCCCCTATGCACCCAATCCTCACCAGTGTTTGAGTTTTCCAGTCGCCCCGCTCGTACCTGGGGCTCTGCTCTGGAATTCCTTTCTTGGAGAGACACGTGAGCCAGACAACACTTTTCCAACCTTCCCACAAAATGACCCCAAACTCTTGGGAGCTGGGACAAATCCCCAGAGAGGGATACTCGTCCACAGTCCCTGAGGCCACCCCTCCAATCCACGGCTATCTCGGACACAACATCCAGAGACAAAAGCCTGAAGGAACGCCTCCCACTCGCCCTTGTTTCAGAGGCCCAGGAGCTCCCTCTCGGGCTGTACATCCGGCCTGCCATACCCTAGGCGCCACTCATAAGCTGAGTTTGTGTTTTCAGACTTCTGTGCCCTCAGCCTGGACCCACACAACCGCCAGGCTAGGGCCTCTGGAGCCACAGCGAAAGATTGTGCCTGCCCTCTCCAAGGAAATTGTGCCCAATCCATTGACCACAACCCTACAGGTTAGGGAAAAGCTCCAAGGCCCCTGAGGCTATCAATAGTGTAGGCCACCCTGGACTAAGAGGGGCTCTCTGACACCAGCGGAGCAACTATCTCCACTTAGACTCTCAGACAGTGTCCCCAGAGACAGAAGGTTGAAATGGACAGGCCCCCAGGCCCTAATCTGAACCTTAGCTTTGGTTTCCATGTGTCCGTCCTCAGAGGTCTGTTTTCGTAGACCAGCACACGGGGCTTTTCTGAGGCTCCAAACCAAACCTCTCTCGTCTCCACATGGGGAGCTTACTGACTGGGGATGTATCAAACCCTTCAGGTAGGAGAGTTCCGCAGGGCCACTGAACAACCAGCACATTCCAAGGTTTCCATGGACCCAAACGCACATTACGACGCATCCTCAGGAGAGGCCATTTCAACTCAGCCCCCTGGTTAGCGTGCCCCAGAGGCAGCAGATCAAACATATCTTGTGGCTAATGGCCAATGGGAATGCGAGGCATGCTGTACAGGGATCCATCCTTCGAACCGTGCTCTCCAGTCCTTCCGTATGGTATGTCCTGGAGCCATGCAACAGGACTCGAATGTCCCACAGAAGGAAACCTGGTGGTTTGGGGCAACCTCCAAACTCAGCGTGGAAAAACTTCCTTGGCCTCATGAGGCCCCCGCTTCATGAAGGTGCCATCATGGACACATACTCCAGCCTCAGCCAACGTCTGATGCTCAGCCTGACTTCAGATGCAGGAGATTTTGATTCAGCCTCTGCCTAGTGGGCCTGCTCTGCCCTTGGCTCCAATCCTCACTTTAGCTTGTGTTCCTAGACTTCCGTCCTCACACTCCTGGCCCACAAACCCTCCCTACTGGGAATTCTGGGGCCACAATGAAGCACTCCGCCTGCCTCCCAGGAGAAAAACTTTGTCTATGGTGCTGCCCAGAAACCCCAAATGAGGATCAAACTGCTTGGCCCTCGGCAACACCCCAATTGCATAGGCTACCTTAAACTCTGATGCTCTGTCGCAAATAGCCTGAGCCCAGACCTTCCAACAGACACCGACACAGCTGGCTGCACACCCAGCACATTGGACCCGCCACTGCCTTAGGCCACCATCCATTCCCAACCTGGGTTTTCAGTCATCAGAACCTAGACCTTATCTCCAATCCCTGCACAGGGGGGAACCTGATGCACAAGTCAGAACCCCTCCTTCCCCATGGCAAGAAACCTTGCTGCTGGCAGTGAGTCAAACCTTCAGTGTAGGAGAAAACGGCATGGCCCATGAGGCCACGCCCATGTGTGAGGGCCGCCTTGGGCACAAACACACATTGTGACCCTCAGCGTGAGTACCTTATTCAAGTAACGTCTCTCAGTGATTGGACCATGAGCCTGCATATGTGGCTTGCCATGCCCATAGGCACGCAGGACTAACTAGATGGTGTGTATTCCAGTTGAGGGAACCCACTGCTGTGCTCTAGAGTCCCACTCCTGGGGGGTCCCCTGTGGCAGAAAACAGTACTCTTCCCTTCCCACAGAATGAACCCAAACACTTGGGAGCTTGGACAATCCCCCGAGAGGAAGGCTCTTCCTCGGCCCCTGAAGCAACCCCTACCCTGAACGGCCACTGTGAACGCAACACCCAGAGACAAAAGCCTGAGCGACTGCCTCCCACTTGCCCTCCTTTGATATCCAGAGGATCTCCCCTCTCGGACTGGAGATCAGGCCTGCCATTACCTTGGCCCCTACCTGAGCCAAGTTTGCTTTTTCAGACATCTGTCCCCACAGCCCTGGCAAACACAGCCTCTAGGCTGGGTCCTCTGGAGCCATACCACAGGACCGTGCCTGCACTCTCCTGGGAAACTCTGTCCATTCCTTTGGCCACACACCTCCAGAATATGAGAAACCTCAAGGCCCCCGAGGACATACCATTACCGGGAGCCTCCCTGCACACACAGGGGCCTTCGGACACAAGCTGAGCTGCTACCTCCATGAAGGCATGCACACAGATGTCAACAGAGATAGAAGGTTGAGCCGGACAGGCCCTTAGGCCCTAATCTCAACTCTTGCTTTGTTTTCCAGGTGTCACTCCTCAGAGGCTTTGGTTCGAAGAACAGGATATGGGGCTTTCCTGAGGCACTGAACAGAACTTCTCTCGTCTCCACATGGGAAGCTTCCTTGTTGGAGCCGTGTCAAACACCTCAGGTTGGAGAATCCTGCAGAGTCCCTGAGCCACCTCCACATTCCAAGGTCTCCCAGGCCACCAAGCCACAGTAGGACTCATCTTCAGGAGAGTCCATTTCAACTCTCCCCTCTGGGTAGCTCACCCAGGAGCCCGCAGATTGAGCCTGCCTTGTCCTGACTAAAGAGTGGGAATATGAGGTGGCGTTCCCAGGCATCCATGCTTAGACACCTGCTCTCAGTCTTTCCGTATGGGGCCTCCTGGAACCATCCAATAGACTCGACTTTCGTGCAGAAGGAAACCTTGAGGTTTGGAGTAGTTCACAAATCCCATCGTAGGCAAACCTTCCTGGCCTCATGAGGCCCCCACACCATTCAGGAAGAGGCCATGCTGGACAAAAACTCTAGCCTGAGGCACGTCTCATAGTTGAAATGACCTCAGTGCAGGAGATCTCGATTCAGCCTCTCAGAGTGGGCCTGCCGTGCCATCGGTCCCAAACCTCACGCTAGCTTGTGTTTTCAGACTTCCTTCCTCACACTCCTGGCAAACAAGCCCTCCGGACTAGGAACTCCAGAACCACAACCCAGCCCAGGGTCTGCCCAAGGGAAGAAAGACGTTTCCCTGTGGGGCTCTCTCCAGAAAACCCAGATGAGGATCAACCTGCTCGGGCCTCGACCGGTACCCGAACTGGATAGGCTGCTCTGGGCACTCATGCTCTGTCTGACACAGCCTGAAGCCAGACGTCCAGACAGACAAGGAGACAGCTGGCCGCACACCCAGCACTTCGGACACGCCATGGTCTTATGCCGTCACCTCTTCCTAACCTTGTTTTTCAGATATCTGAACCTAGACATTATATCAATTCTCCACACAGCTGGGTATCGCAAGCACAACACAGAACTCCTCCTTCCCCGTGGCTGTAAAGCTTGCTCTTGGCATGGAGTCACACCTTCAGGGTGGGAGAAACCTTCCTGGTCCCTGATGCCACGCCCAAACTTGAGTGCTGCTTGGGCACAAATTCACACTGTGACCCTCAGCAAGAGCCCCATGTCAAAGAAAGGCCTGTCAGGGCCTGGGCTAAGAGCCCGCATATGGGGCTTGCCAAGCCCCTATGCACCCAATCCTCACCAGTGTTTGAGTTTTCCAGTCGCCCCGCTCGTACCTGGGGCTCTGCTCTGGAATTCCTTTCTTGGAGAGACACGTGAGCCAGACAACACTTTTCCAACCTTCCCACAAAATGACCCCAAACTCTTGGGAGCTGGGACAAATCCCCAGAGAGGGATACTCGTCCACAGTCCCTGAGGCCACCCCTCCAATCCACGGCTATCTCGGACACAACATCCAGAGACAAAAGCCTGAAGGAACGCCTCCCACTCGCCCTTGTTTCAGAGGCCCAGGAGCTCCCTCTCGGGCTGTACATCCGGCCTGCCATACCCTAGGCGCCACTCATAAGCTGAGTTTGTGTTTTCAGACTTCTGTGCCCTCAGCCTGGACCCACACAACCGCCAGGCTAGGGCCTCTGGAGCCACAGCGAAAGATTGTGCCTGCCCTCTCCAAGGAAATTGTGCCCAATCCATTGACCACAACCCTACAGGTTAGGGAAAAGCTCCAAGGCCCCTGAGGCCATCAATAGTGTAGGCCACCCTGGACTAAGAGGGGCTCTCTGACACCAGCGGAGCAACTATCTCCACTTAGACTCTCAGAAAGTGTCCCCAGAGACAGAAGGTTGAAATGGACAGGCCCCCAGGCCCTAATCTGAACCTTAGCTTTGGTTTCCATGTGTCCGTCCTCAGAGGTCTGTTTTCGTAGACCAGCACACGGGGCTTTTCTGAGGCTCCAAACCAAACCTCTCTCGTCTCCACATGGGGAGCTTACTGACTGGGGATGTATCAAACCCTTCAGGTAGGAGAGTTCCGCAGGGCCACTGAACAACCAGCACATTCCAAGGTTTCCATGGACCCAAACGCACATTATGACGCATCCTCAGGAGAGGCCATTTAAACTCAGCCCCCTGGTTAGCGTGCCCCAGAGGCAGCAGATCAAACATATCTTGTGGCTAATGGCCAATGGGAATGCGAGGCATGCTGTACAGGGATCCATCCTTCGAACCGTGCTCTCCAGTCCTTCCGTATGGTATGTCCTGGAGCCATGCAACAGGACTCGAATGTCCCACAGAAGGAAACCTGGTGGTTTGGGGCAACCTCCAAACTCAGCGTGGAAAAACTTCCTTGGCCTCATGAGGCCCCCGCTTCATGAAGGTGCCATCATGGACACATACTCCAGCCTCAGCCAACGTCTGATGCTCAGCCTGACTTCAGATGCAGGAGATTTTGATTCAGCCTCTGCCTAGAGGGCCTGCTCTGCCCTTGGCTCCAATCCTCACTTTAGCTTGTGTTCCTAGACTTCCGTCCTCACACTCCTGGCCCACAAACCCTCCCTACTGGGAATTCTGGGGCCACAATGAAGCACTCCGCCTGCCTCCCAGGAGAAAAACTTTGTCTATGGTGCTGCCCAGAAACCCCAAATGAGGATCAAACTGCTTGGCCCTCGGCAACACCCCAATTGCATAGGCTACCTTAAACTCTGATGCTCTGTCGCAAATAGCCTGAGCCCAGACCTTCCAACAGACACCGACACAGCTGGCTGCACACCCAGCACATTGGACCCGCCACTGCCTTAGGCCACCATCCATTCCCAACCTGGGTTTTCAGTCATCAGAACCTAGACCTTATCTCCAATCCCTGCACAGGGGGGAACCTGATGCACAAGTCAGAACCCCTCCTTCCCCATGGCAAGAAACCTTGCTGCTGGCAGTGAGTCAAACCTTCAGTGTAGGAGAAAACGGCATGGCCCATGAGGCCACGCCCATGTGTGAGGGCCGCCTTGGGCACAAACACACATTGTGACCCTCAGCGTGAGTACCTTATTCAAGTAACGCCTCTCAGTGATTGGACCATGAGCCTGCATATGTGGCTTGCCATGCCCATAGGCACGCAGGACTAACTAGATGGTGTGTATTCCAGTTGAGGGAACCCACTGCTGTGCTCTAGAGTCCCACTCCTGGGGGGTCCCCTGTGGCAGAAAACAGTACTCTTCCCTTCCCACAGAATGAACCCAAACACTTGGGAGCTTGGACAATCCCCCGAGAGGAAGGCTCTTCCTCGGCCCCTGAAGCAACCCCTACCCTGAACGGCCACTGTGAACGCAACACCCAGAGACAAAAGCCTGAGCGACTGCCTCCCACTTGCCCTCCTTTGATATCCAGAGGATCTCCCCTCTCGGACTGGAGATCAGGCCTGCCATTACCTTGGCCCCTACCTGAGCCAAGTTTGCATTTTCAGACATCTGTCCCCACAGCCCTGGCAAACACAGCCTCTAGGCTGGGTCCTCTGGAGCCATACCACAGGACCGTGCCTGCACTCTCCTGGGAAACTCTGTCCATTCCTTTGGCCACACACCTCCAGAATATGAGAAACCTCAAGGCCCCCGAGGACATACCATTACCGGGAGCTTCCCTGCACACACAGGGGCCTTCGGACACAAGCTGAGCTGCTACCTCCATGAAGGCATGCACACAGATGTCAACAGAGATAGAAGGTTGAGCCGGACAGGCCCTTAGGCCCTAATCTCAACTCTTGCTTTGTTTTCCAGGTGTCACTCCTCAGAGGCTTTGGTTCGAAGAACAGGATATGGGGCTTTCCTGAGGCACTGAACAGAACTTCTCTCGTCTCCACATGGGAAGCTTCCTTGTTGGAGCCGTGTCAAACACCTCAGGTTGGAGAATCCTGCAGAGTCCCTGAGCCACCTCCACATTCCAAGGTCTCCCAGGCCACCAAGCCACAGTAGGACTCATCTTCAGGAGAGTCCATTTCAACTCTCCCCTCTGGGTAGCTCACCCAGGAGCCCGCAGATTGAGCCTGCCTTGTCCTGACTAAAGAGTGGGAATATGAGGTGGCGATCCCAGGCATCCATGCTTAGACACCTGCTCTCGAGTCTTTCCGTATGGGGCCTCCTGGAACCATCCAATAGCACTCGACTTTCGTGCAGAAGGAAACCTTGAGGTTTGGAGTAGTTCACAAATCCCATCGTAGGCAAACCTTCCTGGCCTCATGAGGCCCCCACACCATTCAGGAAGAGGCCATGCTGGACAAATACTCTAGCCTGAGGCACGTCTCATAGTTGAAATGACCTCAGTGCAGGAGATCTCGTTTCAGCCTCTCAGAGTGGGCCTGCCGTGCCATCGGTCCCAAACCTCACGCTAGCTTGTGTTTTCAGACTTCCTTCCTCACACTCCTGGCAAACAAGCCCTCCGGACTAGGAACTCCAGAACCACAACCCAGCCCAGGGTCTGCCCAAGGGAAGAAAGACGTTTCCCTGTGGGGCTCTCTCCAGAAAACCCAGATGAGGATCAACCTGCTCGGGCCTCGACGGTACCCGAACTGGATAGGCTGCTCTGGGCACTCATGCTCTGTCTGACACAGCCTGAAGCCAGACGTCCAGACAGACAAGGAGACAGCTGGCCACACACCCAGCACTTCGGACACGCCATGGTCTTATGCCGTCACCTCTTCCTATCCTTGGTTTTCAGATATCTGAACCTAGACATTATATCAATTCTCCACACAGCTGGGTTTCGCAAGCACAACACAGAACTCCTCCTTCCCCGTGGCTGTAAAGCTTGCTCTTGGCATGGAGTCACACCTTCAGGGTGGGAGAAACCTTCCTGGTCCCTGATGCCACGCCCAAACTTGAGTGCTGCTTGGGCACAAATTCACACTCTGACCCTCAGCATGAGCCCCATGTCAAAGGAAGGCCTGTCAGGGCCTGGGCCAAGAGCCCGCATATGGGGCTTGCCAAGCCCCTATGCACCCAATCCTCACCAGTGTTTGAGTTTTCCAGTCGCCCCGCCCGTACCTGGGGCTCTGCTCTGGAATCCCTTTCTTGGAGAGACACATGAGCCAGACAACAGGACTCCACCCTTCCCACAAAATGACCCCAAACTCTTGGGAGCTGGGACAAATCCCCAGAGAGGGATACTCGTCCACAGTCCCTGAGGCCACCCCTCCAATCCACGGCTATCTCGGACACAACATCCAGAGACAAAAGCCTGAAGGAACGCCTCCCACTCGCCCTTGTTTCAGAGGCCCAGGAGCTCCCTCTCGGGCTGTACATCCGGCCTGCCATACCCTAGGCGCCACTCATAAGCTGAGTTTGTGTTTTCAGACTTCTGTGCCCTCAGCCTGGACCCACACAACCGTCAGGCTAGGGCCTCTGGAGCCACAGCGAAAGATTGTGCCTGCACTTTCCAAGGAAATTGTGCCCAATCCATTGACCACAACCCTACAGGTTAGGGAAAAGCTCTAAGGCCCCTGAGGCCATCAATAGTGTAGGCCACCATGGACTAAGAGGGGCTCTCTGACACCAGCGGAGCAACTATCTCCACTTAGACTCTCAGACAGTGTCCCCAGAGACAGAAGGTTGAAATGGACAGGCCCCCAGGCCCTAATCTGAACCTTAGCTTTGGTTTCCATGTGTCCGTCCTCAGAGGTCTGTTTTCGTTGACCAGCACACGGGGCTTTTCTGAGGCACCAAACCAAACCTCTCTCGTCTCCACATGGGGAGCTTACTGACTGGGGATGTATCAAACCCTTCAGGTAGGAGAGTTCCGCAGGGCCACTGAACAACCAGCACATTCCAAGGTTTCCATGGACCCAAACGCACATTATGACGCATCCTCAGGAGAGGCCATTTCAACTCAGCCCCCTGGTTAGCGTGCCCCAGAGGCAGCAGATCAAACATATCTTGTGGCTAATGGCCAATGGGAATGCGAGGCATGCTGTACAGGGATCCATCCTTCGAACCGTGCTCTCCAGTCCTTCCGTATGGTATGTCCTGGAGCCATGCAACAGGACTCGAATGTCCCACAGAAGGAAACCTGGTGGTTTGGGGCAACCTCCAAACTCAGCGTGGGAAAACTTCCTTGGCCTCATGAGGCCCCCGCTTCATGAAGGTGCCATCATGGACACATACTCCAGCCTCAGCCAACGTCTGATCCTCAGCCTGACTTCAGATGCAGGAGATTTTGATTCAGCCTCTGCCTAGTGGGCCTGCTCTGCCCTTGGCTCCAGTCCTCACTTTAGCTTGTGTTCCTAGACTTCCGTCCTCACACTCCTGGCCCACAAACCCTCCCTACTGGGAATTCTGGGGCCACAATGAAGCACTCCGCCTGCCTCCCAGGAGAAAAACTTTGTCTATGGTGCTGCCCAGAAACCCCAAATGAGGATCAAACTGCTTGGCCCTCGGCAACACCCCAATTGCATAGGCTACCTTAAACACTGATGCTCTGTCGCAAATAGCCTGAGCCCAGACCTTCCAACAGACACCGACACAGCTGGCTGCACACCCAGCACATTGGACCCGCCACTGCCTTAGGCCACCATCCATTCCCAACCTGGGTTTTCAGTCATCAGAACCTAGACCTTATCTCCAATCCCTGCACAGGGGGGAACCTGATGCACAAGTCAGAACCCCTCCTTCCCCATGGCAAGAAACCTTGCTGCTGGCAGTGAGTCAAACCTTCAGTGTAGGAGAAAACGGCATGGCCCATGAGGCCACGCCCATGTGTGAGGGCCGCCTTGGGCACAAACACACATTGTGACCCTCAGCGTGAGTACCTTATTCAAGTAACGCCTCTCAGTGATTGGACCAAGAGCCCGCATATGTGGCTTGCCATGCCCATAGGCACGCAGGACTAACTAGATGGTGTGTATTCCAGTTGAGGGAACCCACTGCTGTGCTCTAGAGTCCCTCTCCTGGGGGGTCCCCTGTGGCAGAAAACAGTACTCTTCCCTTCCCACAGAATGAACCCAAACACTTGGGAGCTTGGACAATCCCCCGAGAGGAAGGCTCTTCCTCGGCCCCTGAAGCAACCCCTACCCTGAACGGCCACTGTGAACGCAACACCCAGAGACAAAAGCCTGAGCGACTGCCTCCCACTTGCCCTCCTTTGATATCCAGAGGATCTCCCCTCTCGGACTGGAGATCAGGCCTGCCATTACCTTGGCCCCTACCTGAGCCAAGTTTGCTTTTTCAGACATCTGTCCCCACAGCCCTGGCAAACACAGCCTCTAGGCTGGGTCCTCTGGAGCCATACCACAGGACCATGCCTGCTCTCTCCTGGGAAACTCTGTCCATTCCTTTGGCCACACACCTCCAGAATATGAGAAACCTCAAGGCCCCCGAGGACATACCATTACCGGGAGCCTCCCTGCACACACAGGGGCCTTCAGACACAAGCTGAGCTGCTAGCTACATGAAGGCATGCACACAGATGTCAACAGAGATAGAAGGTTGAGCCGGACAGGCACTCAGGCCCTAATCTCAACTCTTGCTTTGTTTTCCAGGTGTCACTCCTCAGAGGCTTTTGTTCGAAGAACAGGATATGGGGCTTTCCTGAGGCACTGAACAGAACTTCTCTCGTCTCCACATGGGAAGCTTCCTTGTTGGAGCCGTGTCAAACACCTCAGGTTGGAGAATCCTGCAGAGTCCCTGAGCCACCTCCACATTCCAAGGTCTCCCAGGCCACCAAGCCACAGTAGGACTCATCTTCAGGAGAGTCCATTTCAACTCTCCCCTCTGGGTAGCTCACCCAGGAGCCCGCAGATTGAGCCTGCCTTGTCCTGACTAAAGAGTGGGAATATGAGGTGGCGTTCCCAGGCATCCACGCTTAGACACCTGCTCTCGAGGCTTTCCGTATGGGGCCTCCTGGAACCATCCAATAGCGCTCGACTTTCGTGCAGAAGGAAACCTTGAGGTTTGGAGTAGTTCACAAATCCCATCGTAGGCAAACCTTCCTGGCCTCATGAGGCCCCCACACCATTCAGGAAGAGGCCATGCTGGACAAAAACTCTAGCCTGAGGCACGTCTCATAGTTGAAATGACCTCAGTGCAGGAGATCTCGATTCAGCCTCTCAGAGTGGGCCTGCCGTGCCATCGGTCCCAAACCTCACGCTAGCTTGTGTTTTCAGACTTCCTTCCTCACACTCCTGGCAAACAAGCCCTCCGGACTAGGAACTCCAGAACCACAACCCAGCCCAGGGTCTGCCCAAGGGAAGAAAAACGTTTCCCTGTGGGGCTCTCTCCAGAAAACCCAGATGAGGATCAACCTGCTCGGGCCTCGACGGTACCCGAACTGGATAGGCTGCTCTGGGCACTCATGCTCTGTCTGACACAGCCTGAAGCCAGACGTCCAGACAGACAAGGAGACAGCTGGCCGCACACCCAGCACTTCGGACACGCCATGGTCTTATGCCGTCACCTCTTCCTAACCTTGGTTTTCAGATATCTGAACCTAGACATTATATCAATTCTCCACACAGCTGGGTATCGCAAGCACAACACAGAACTCCTCCTTCCCCGTGGCTGTAAAGCTTGCTCTTGGCATGGAGTCACACCTTCAGGGTGGGAGAAACCTTCCTGGTCCCTGATGCCACGCCCAAACTTGAGTGCTGCTTGGGCACAAATTCACACTCTGACCCTCAGCATGAGCCCCATGTCAAAGGAAGGCCTGTCAGGGCCTGGGCCAAGAGCCCGCATATGGGGCTTGCCAAGCCCCTATGCACCCAATCCTCACCAGTGTTTGAGTTTTCCAGTCGCCCCGCCCGTACCTGGGGCTCTGCTCTGGAATCCCTTTCTTGGAGAGACACATGAGCCAGACAACAGGACTCCACCCTTCCCACAAAATGACCCCAAACTCTTGGGAGCTGGGACAAATCCCCAGAGAGGGATACTCGTCCACAGTCCCTGAGGCCACCCCTCCAATCCACGGCTATCTCGGACACAACATCCAGAGACAAAAGCCTGAAGGAACGCCTCCCACTCGCCCTTGTTTCAGAGGCCCAGGAGCTCCCTCTCGGGCTGTACATCCGGCCTGCCATACCCTAGGCGCCACTCATAAGCTGAGTTTGTGTTTTCAGACTTCTGTGCCCTCAGCCTGGACCCACACAACCGTCAGGCTAGGGCCTCTGGAGCCACAGCGAAAGATTGTGCCTGCACTTTCCAAGGAAATTGTGCCCAATCCATTGACCACAACCCTACAGGTTAGGGAAAAGCTCTAAGGCCCCTGAGGCCATCAATAGTGTAGGCCACCATGGACTAAGAGGGGCTCTCTGACACCAGCGGAGCAACTATCTCCACTTAGACTCTCAGACAGTGTCCCCAGAGACAGAAGGTTGAAATGGACAGGCCCCCAGGCCCTAATCTGAACCTTAGCTTTGGTTTCCATGTGTCCGTCCTCAGAGGTCTGTTTTCGTTGACCAGCACACGGGGCTTTTCTGAGGCACCAAACCAAACCTCTCTCGTCTCCACATGGGGAGCTTACTGACTGGGGATGTATCAAACCCTTCAGGTAGGAGAGTTCCGCAGGGCCACTGAACAACCAGCACATTCCAAGGTTTCCATGGACCCAAACGCACATTATGACGCATCCTCAGGAGAGGCCATTTCAACTCAGCCCCCTGGTTAGCGTGCCCCAGAGGCAGCAGATCAAACATATCTTGTGGCTAATGGCCAATGGGAATGCGAGGCATGCTGTACAGGGATCCATCCTTCGAACCGTGCTCTCCAGTCCTTCCGTATGGTATGTCCTGGAGCCATGCAACAGGACTCGAATGTCCCACAGAAGGAAACCTGGTGGTTTGGGGCAACCTCCAAACTCAGCGTGGAAAAACTTCCTTGGCCTCATGAGGCCCCCGCTTCATGAAGGTGCCATCATGGACACATACTCCAGCCTCAGCCAACGTCTGATCCTCAGCCTGACTTCAGATGCAGGAGATTTTGATTCAGCCTCTGCCTAGTGGGCCTGCTCTGCCCTTGGCTCCAATCCTCACTTTAGCTTGTGTTCCTAGACTTCCGTCCTCACACTCCTGGCCCACAAACCCTCCCTACTGGGAATTCTGGGGCCACAATGAAGCACTCCGCCTGCCTCCCAGGAGAAAAACTTTGTCTATGGTGCTGCCCAGAAACCCCAAATGAGGATCAAACTGCTTGGCCCTCGGCAACACCCCAATTGCATAGGCTACCTTAAACACTGATGCTCTGTCGCAAATAGCCTGAGCCCAGACCTTCCAACAGACACCGACACAGCTGGCTGCACACCCAGCACATTGGACCCGCCACTGCCTTAGGCCACCATCCATTCCCAACCTGGGTTTTCAGTCATCAGAACCTAGACCTTATCTCCAATCCCTGCACAGGGGGGAACCTGATGCACAAGTCAGAACCCCTCCTTCCCCATGGCAAGAAACCTTGCTGCTGGCAGTGAGTCAAACCTTCAGTGTAGGAGAAAACGGCATGGCCCATGAGGCCACGCCCATGTGTGAGGGCCGCCTTGGGCACAAACACACATTGTGACCCTCAGCGTGAGTACCTTATTCAAGTAACGCCTCTCAGTGATTGGACCAAGAGCCCGCATATGTGGCTTGCCATGCCCATAGGCACGCAGGACTAACTAGATGGTGTGTATTCCAGTTGAGGGAACCCACTGCTGTGCTCTAGAGTCCCGCTCCTGGGGGGTCCCCTGTGGCAGAAAACAGTACTCTTCCCTTCCCACAGAATGAACCCAAACACTTGGGAGCTTGGACAATCCCCCGAGAGGAAGGCTCTTCCTCGGCCCCTGAAGCAACCCCTACCCTGAACGGCCACTGTGAACGCAACACCCAGAGACAAAAGCCTGAGCGACTGCCTCCCACTTGCCCTCCTTTGATATCCAGAGGATCTCCCCTCTCGGACTGGAGATCAGGCCTGCCATTACCTTGGCCCCTACCTGAGCCAAGTTTGCTTTTTCAGACATCTGTCCCCACAGCCCTGGCAAACACAGCCTCTAGGCTGGGTCCTCTGGAGCCATACCACAGGACCATGCCTGCTCTCTCCTGGGAAACTCTGTCCATTCCTTTGGCCACACACCTCCAGAATATGAGAAACCTCAAGGCCCCCGAGGACATACCATTACCGGGAGCCTCCCTGCACACACAGGGGCCTTCAGACACAAGCTGAGCTGCTAGCTACATGAAGGCATGCACACAGATGTCAACAGAGATAGAAGGTTGAGCCGGACAGGCACTCAGGCCCTAATCTCAACTCTTGCTTTGTTTTCCAGGTGTCACTCCTCAGAGGCTTTTGTTCGAAGAACAGGATATGGGGCTTTCCTGAGGCACTGAACAGAACTTCTCTCGTCTCCACATGGGAAGCTTCCTTGTTGGAGCCGTGTCAAACACCTCAGGTTGGAGAATCCTGCAGAGTCCCTGAGCCACCTCCACATTCCAAGGTCTCCCAGGCCACCAAGCCACAGTAGGACTCATCTTCAGGAGAGTCCATTTCAACTCTCCCCTCTGGGTAGCTCACCCAGGAGCCCGCAGATTGAGCCTGCCTTGTCCTGACTAAAGAGTGGGAATATGAGGTGGCGTTCCCAGGCATCCACGCTTAGACACCTGCTCTCGAGGCTTTCCGTATGGGGCCTCCTGGAACCATCCAATAGCGCTCGACTTTCGTGCAGAAGGAAACCTTGAGGTTTGGAGTAGTTCACAAATCCCATCGTAGGCAAACCTTCCTGGCCTCATGAGGCCCCCACACCATTCAGGAAGAGGCCATGCTGGACAAAAACTCTAGCCTGAGGCACGTCTCATAGTTGAAATGACCTCAGTGCAGGAGATCTCGATTCAGCCTCTCAGAGTGGGCCTGCCGTGCCATCGGTCCCAAACCTCACGCTAGCTTGTGTTTTCAGACTTCCTTCCTCACACTCCTGGCAAACAAGCCCTCCGGACTAGGAACTCCAGAACCACAACCCAGCCCAGGGTCTGCCCAAGGGAAGAAAAACGTTTCCCTGTGGGGCTCTCTCCAGAAAACCCAGATGAGGATCAACCTGCTCGGGCCTCGACGGTACCCGAACTGGATAGGCTGCTCTGGGCACTCATGCTCTGTCTGACACAGCCTGAAGCAGACGTCCAGACAGACAAGGAGACAGCTGGCCGCACACCCAGCACTTCGGACACGCCATGGTCTTATGCCGTCACCTCTTCCTAACCTTGGTTTTCAGATATCTGAACCTAGACATTATATCAATTCTCCACACAGCTGGGTATCGCAAGCACAACACAGAACTCCTCCTTCCCCGTGGCTGTAAAGCTTGCTCTTGGCATGGAGTCACACCTTCAGGGTGGGAGAAACCTTCCTGGTCCCTGATGCCACGCCCAAACTTGAGTGCTGCTTGGGCACAAATTCACACTCTGACCCTCAGCATGAGCCCCATGTCAAAGGAAGGCCTGTCAGGGCCTGGGCCAAGAGCCCGCATATGGGGCTTGCCAAGCCCCTATGCACCCAATCCTCACCAGTGTTTGAGTTTTCCAGTCGCCCCGCCCGTACCTGGGGCTCTACTCTGGAATCCCTTTCTTGGAGAGACACGTGAGCCAGACAACAGGACTCCACCCTTCCCACAAAATGACCCCAAACTCTTGGGAGCTGGGACAAATCCCCAGAGAGGGATACTCGTCCACAGTCCCTGAGGCCACCCCTCCAATCCACGGCTATCTCGGACACAACATCCAGAGACAAAAGCCTGAAGGAACGCCTCCCACTCGCCCTTGTTTCAGAGGCCCAGGAGCTCCCTCTCGGGCTGTACATCCGGCCTGCCATACCCTAGGCGCCACTCATAAGCTGAGTTTGTGTTTTCAGACTTCTGTGCCCTCAGCCTGGACCCACACAACCGTCAGGCTAGGGCCTCTGGAGCCACAGCGAAAGATTGTGCCTGCACTTTCCAAGGAAATTGTGCCCAATCCATTGACCACAACCCTACAGGTTAGGGAAAAGCTCTAAGGCCCCTGAGGCCATCAATAGTGTAGTCCACCATGGACTAAGAGGGGCTCTCTGACACCAGCGGAGCAACTATCTCCACTTAGACTCTCAGACAGTGTCCCCAGAGACAGAAGGTTGAAATGGACAGGCCCCCAGGCCCTAATCTGAACCTTAGCTTTGGTTTCCATGTGTCCGTCCTCAGAGGTCTGTTTTCGTTGACCAGCACACGGGGCTTTTCTGAGGCACCAAACCAAACCTCTCTCGTCTCCACATGGGGAGCTTACTGACTGGGGATGTATCAAACCCTTCAGGTAGGAGAGTTCCGCAGGGCCACTGAACAACCAGCACATTCCAAGGTTTCCATGGACCCAAACGCACATTATGACGCATCCTCAGGAGAGGCCATTTCAACTCAGCCCCCTGGTTAGCGTGCCCCAGAGGCAGCAGATCAAACATATCTTGTGGCTAATGGCCAATGGGAATGCGAGGCATGCTGTACAGGGATCCATCCTTCGAACCGTGCTCTCCAGTCCTTCCGTATGGTATGTCCTGGAGCCATGCAACAGGACTCGAATGTCCCACAGAAGGAAACCTGGTGGTTTGGGGCAACCTCCAAACTCAGCGTGGAAAAACTTCCTTGGCCTCATGAGGCCCCCGCTTCATGAAGGTGCCATCATGGACACATACTCCAGCCTCAGCCAACGTCTGATCCTCAGCCTGACTTCAGATGCAGGAGATTTTGATTCAGCCTCTGCCTAGTGGGCCTGCTCTGCCCTTGGCTCCAATCCTCACTTTAGCTTGTGTTCCTAGACTTCCGTCCTCACACTCCTGGCCCACAAACCCTCCCTACTGGGAATTCTGGGGCCACAATGAAGCACTCCGCCTGCCTCCCAGGAGAAAAACTTTGTCTATGGTGCTGCCCAGAAACCCCAAATGAGGATCAAACTGCTTGGCCCTCGGCAACACCCCAATTGCATAGGCTACCTTAAACACTGATGCTCTGTCGCAAATAGCCTGAGCCCAGACCTTCCAACAGACACCGACACAGCTGGCTGCACACCCAGCACATTGGACCCGCCACTGCCTTAGGCCACCATCCATTCCCAACCTGGGTTTTCAGTCATCAGAACCTAGACCTTATCTCCAATCCCTGCACAGGGGGGAACCTGATGCACAAGTCAGAACCCCTCCTTCCCCATGGCAAGAAACCTTGCTGCTGGCAGTGAGTCAAACCTTCAGTGTAGGAGAAAACGGCATGGCCCATGAGGCCACGCCCATGTGTGAGGGCCGCCTTGGGCACAAACACACATTGTGACCCTCAGCGTGAGTACCTTATTCAAGTAACGCCTCTCAGTGATTGGACCAAGAGCCCGCATATGTGGCTTGCCATGCCCATAGGCACGCAGGACTAACTAGATGGTGTGTATTCCAGTTGAGGGAACCCACTGCTGTGCTCTAGAGTCCCGCTCCTGGGGGGTCCCCTGTGGCAGAAAACAGTACTCTTCCCTTCCCACAGAATGAACCCAAACACTTGGGAGCTTGGACAATCCCCCGAGAGGAAGGCTCTTCCTCGGCCCCTGAAGCAACCCCTACCCTGAACGGCCACTGTGAACGCAACACCCAGAGACAAAAGCCTGAGCGACTGCCTCCCACTTGCCCTCCTTTGATATCCAGAGGATCTCCCCTCTCGGACTGGAGATCAGGCCTGCCATTACCTTGGCCCCTACCTGAGCCAAGTTTGCTTTTTCAGACATCTGTCCCCACAGCCCTGGCAAACACAGCCTCTAGGCTGGGTCCTCTGGAGCCATACCACAGGACCATGCCTGCTCTCTCCTGGGAAACTCTGTCCATTCCTTTGGCCACACACCTCCAGAATATGAGAAACCTCAAGGCCCCCGAGGACATACCATTACCGGGAGCCTCCCTGCACACACAGGGGCCTTCAGACACAAGCTGAGCTGCTAGCTACATGAAGGCATGCACACAGATGTCAACAGAGATAGAAGGTTGAGCCGGACAGGCACTCAGGCCCTAATCTCAACTCTTGCTTTGTTTTCCAGGTGTCACTCCTCAGAGGCTTTTGTTCGAAGAACAGGATATGGGGCTTTCCTGAGGCACTGAACAGAACTTCTCTCGTCTCCACATGGGAAGCTTCCTTGTTGGAGCCGTGTCAAACACCTCAGGTTGGAGAATCCTGCAGAGTCCCTGAGCCACCTCCACATTCCAAGGTCTCCCAGGCCACCAAGCCACAGTAGGACTCATCTTCAGGAGAGTCCATTTCAACTCTCCCCTCTGGGTAGCTCACCCAGGAGCCCGCAGATTGAGCCTGCCTTGTCCTGACTAAAGAGTGGGAATATGAGGTGGCGTTCCCAGGCATCCACGCTTAGACACCTGCTCTCGAGGCTTTCCGTATGGGGCCTCCTGGAACCATCCAATAGCGCTCGACTTTCGTGCAGAAGGAAACCTTGAGGTTTGGAGTAGTTCACAAATCCCATCGTAGGCAAACCTTCCTGGCCTCATGAGGCCCCCACACCATTCAGGAAGAGGCCATGCTGGACAAAAACTCTAGCCTGAGGCACGTCTCAGAGTTGAAATGACCTCAGTGCAGGAGATCTCGATTCAGCCTCTCAGAGTGGGCCTGCCGTGCCATCGGTCCCAAACCTCACGCTAGCTTGTGTTTTCAGACTTCCTTCCTCACACTCCTGGCAAACAAGCCCTCCGGACTAGGAACTCCAGAACCACAACCCAGCCCAGGGTCTGCCCAAGGGAAGAAAAACGTTTCCCTGTGGGGCTCTCTCCAGAAAACCCAGATGAGGATCAACCTGCTCGGGCCTCGACGGTACCCGAACTGGATAGGCTGCTCTGGGCACTCATGCTCTGTCTGACACAGCCTGAAGCCAGACGTCCAGACAGACAAGGAGACAGCTGGCCGCACACCCAGCACTTCGGACACGCCATGGTCTTATGCCGTCACCTCTTCCTAACCTTGGTTTTCAGATATCTGAACCTAGACATTATTTCAATTCTCCACACAGCTGGGTATCGCAAGCACAACACAGAACTCCTCCTTCCCCGTGGCTGTAAAGCTTGCTCTTGGCATGGAGTCACACCTTCAGGGTGGGAGAAACCTTCCTGGTCCCTGATGCCACGCCCAAACTTGAGTGCTGCTTGGGCACAAATTCACACTCTGACCCTCAGCATGAGCCCCATGTCAAAGGAAGGCCTGTCAGGGCCTGGGCCAAGAGCCCGCATATGGGGCTTGCCAAGCCCCTATGCACCCAATCCTCACCAGTGTTTGAGTTTTCCAGTCGCCCCGCCCGTACCTGGGGCTCTGCTCTGGAATCCCTTTCTTGGAGAGACACATGAGCCAGACAACAGGACTCCACCCTTCCCACAAAATGACCCCAAACTCTTGGGAGCTGGGACAAATCCCCAGAGAGGGATACTCGTCCACAGTCCCTGAGGCCACCCCTCCAATCCACGGCTATCTCGGACACAACATCCAGAGACAAAAGCCTGAAGGAACGCCTCCCACTCGCCCTTGTTTCAGAGGCCCAGGAGCTCCCTCTCGGGCTGTACATCCGGCCTGCCATACCCTAGGCGCCACTCATAAGCTGAGTTTGTGTTTTCAGACTTCTGTGCCCTCAGCCTGGACCCACACAACCGTCAGGCTAGGGCCTCTGGAGCCACAGCGAAAGATTGTGCCTGCACTTTCCAAGGAAATTGTGCCCAATCCATTGACCACAACCCTACAGGTTAGGGAAAAGCTCTAAGGCCCCTGAGGCCATCAATAGTGTAGTCCACCATGGACTAAGAGGGGCTCTCTGACACCAGCGGAGCAACTATCTCCACTTAGACTCTCAGACAGTGTCCCCAGAGACAGAAGGTTGAAATGGACAGGCCCCCAGGCCCTAATCTGAACCTTAGCTTTGGTTTCCATGTGTCCGTCCTCAGAGGTCTGTTTTCGTTGACCAGCACACGGGGCTTTTCTGAGGCACCAAACCAAACCTCTCTCGTCTCCACATGGGGAGCTTACTGACTGGGGATGTATCAAACCCTTCAGGTAGGAGAGTTCCGCAGGGCCACTGAACAACCAGCACATTCCAAGGTTTCCATGGACCCAAACGCACATTATGACGCATCCTCAGGAGAGGCCATTTCAACTCAGCCCCCTGGTTAGCGTGCCCCAGAGGCAGCAGATCAAACATATCTTGTGGCTAATGGCCAATGGGAATGCGAGGCATGCTGTACAGGGATCCATCCTTCGAACCGTGCTCTCCAGTCCTTCCGTATGGTATGTCCTGGAGCCATGCAACAGGACTCGAATGTCCCACAGAAGGAAACCTGGTGGTTTGGGGCAACCTCCAAACTCAGCGTGGAAAAACTTCCTTGGCCTCATGAGGCCCCCGCTTCATGAAGGTGCCATCATGGACACATACTCCAGCCTCAGCCAACGTCTGATCCTCAGCCTGACTTCAGATGCAGGAGATTTTGATTCAGCCTCTGCCTAGTGGGCCTGCTCTGCCCTTGGCTCCAATCCTCACTTTAGCTTGTGTTCCTAGACTTCCGTCCTCACACTCCTGGCCCACAAACCCTCCCTACTGGGAATTCTGGGGCCACAATGAAGCACTCCGCCTGCCTCCCAGGAGAAAAACTTTGTCTATGGTGCTGCCCAGAAACCCCAAATGAGGATCAAACTGCTTGGCCCTCGGCAACACCCCAATTGCATAGGCTACCTTAAACACTGATGCTCTGTCGCAAATAGCCTGAGCCCAGACCTTCCAACAGACACCGACACAGCTGGCTGCACACCCAGCACATTGGACCCGCCACTGCCTTAGGCCACCATCCATTCCCAACCAGGGTTTTCAGTCATCAGAACCTAGACCTTATCTCCAATCCCTGCACAGGGGGGAACCTGATGCACAAGTCAGAACCCCTCCTTCCCCATGGCAAGAAACCTTGCTGCTGGCAGTGAGTCAAACCTTCAGTGTAGGAGAAAACGGCATGGCCCATGAGGCCACGCCCATGTGTGAGGGCCGCCTTGGGCACAAACACACATTGTGACCCTCAGCGTGAGTACCTTATTCAAGTAACGCCTCTCAGTGATTGGACCAAGAGCCCGCATATGTGGCTTGCCATGCCCATAGGCACGCAGGACTAACTAGATGGTGTGTATTCCAGTTGAGGGAACCCACTGCTGTGCTCTAGAGTCCCGCTCCTGGGGGGTCCCCTGTGGCAGAAAACAGTACTCTTCCCTTCCCACAGAATGAACCCAAACACTTGGGAGCTTGGACAATCCCCCGAGAGGAAGGCTCTTCCTCGGCCCCTGAAGCAACCCCTACCCTGAACGGCCACTGTGAACGCAACACCCAGAGACAAAAGCCTGAGCGACTGCCTCCCACTTGCCCTCCTTTGATATCCAGAGGATCTCCCCTCTCGGACTGGAGATCAGGCCTGCCATTACGTTGGCCCCTACCTGAGCCAAGTTTGCTTTTTCAGACATCTGTCCCCACAGCCCTGGCAAACACAGCCTCTAGGCTGGGTCCTCTGGAGCCATACCACAGGACCATGCCTGCTCTCTCCTGGGAAACTCTGTCCATTCCTTTGGCCACACACCTCCAGAATATGAGAAACCTCAAGGCCCCCGAGGACATACCATTACCGGGAGCCTCCCTGCACACACAGGGGCCTTCAGACACAAGCTGAGCTGCTAGCTACATGAAGGCATGCACACAGATGTCAACAGAGATAGAAGGTTGAGCCGGACAGGCACTCAGGCCCTAATCTCAACTCTTGCTTTGTTTTCCAGGTGTCACTCCTCAGAGGCTTTTGTTCGAAGAACAGGATATGGGGCTTTCCTGAGGCACTGAACAGAACTTCTCTCGTCTCCACATGGGAAGCTTCCTTGTTGGAGCCGTGTCAAACACCTCAGGTTGGAGAATCCTGCAGAGTCCCTGAGCCACCTCCACATTCCAAGGTCTCCCAGGCCACCAAGCCACAGTAGGACTCATCTTCAGGAGAGTCCATTTCAACTCTCCCCTCTGGGTAGCTCACCCAGGAGCCCGCAGATTGAGCCTGCCTTGTCCTGACTAAAGAGTGGGAATATGAGGTGGCGTTCCCAGGCATCCACGCTTAGACACCTGCTCTCGAGGCTTTCCGTATGGGGCCTCCTGGAACCATCCAATAGCGCTCGACTTTCGTGCAGAAGGAAACCTTGAGGTTTGGAGTAGTTCACAAATCCCATCGTAGGCAAACCTTCCTGGCCTCATGAGGCCCCCACACCATTCAGGAAGAGGCCATGCTGGACAAAAACTCTAGCCTGAGGCACGTCTCATAGTTGAAATGACCTCAGTGCAGGAGATCTCGATTCAGCCTCTCAGAGTGGGCCTGCCGTGCCATCGGTCCCAAACCTCACGCTAGCTTGTGTTTTCAGACTTCCTTCCTCACACTCCTGGCAAACAAGCCCTCCGGACTAGGAACTCCAGAACCACAACCCAGCCCAGGGTCTGCCCAAGGGAAGAAAAACGTTTCCCTGTGGGGCTCTCTCCAGAAAACCCAGATGAGGATCAACCTGCTCGGGCCTCGACGGTACCCGAACTGGATAGGCTGCTCTGGGCACTCATGCTCTGTCTGACACAGCCTGAAGCCAGACGTCCAGACAGACAAGGAGACAGCTGGCCGCACACCCAGCACTTCGGACACGCCATGGTCTTATGCCGTCACCTCTTCCTAACCTTGGTTTTCAGATATCTGAACCTAGACAATATTTCAATTCTCCACACAGCTGGGTATCGCAAGCACAACACAGAACTCCTCCTTCCCCGTGGCTGTAAAGCTTGCTCTTGGCATGGTGTCACACCTTCAGGGTGGGAGAAACCTTCCTGGTCCCTGATGCCACGCCCAAACTTGAGTGCTGCTTGGGCACAAATTCACACTCTGACCCTCAGCATGAGCCCCATGTCAAAGGAAGGCCTGTCAGGGCCTGGGCCAAGAGCCCGCATATGGGGCTTGCCAAGCCCCTATGCACCCAATCCTCACCAGTGTTTGAGTTTTCCAGTCGCCCCGCCCGTACCTGGGGCTCTGCTCTGGAATCCCTTTCTTGGAGAGACACATGAGCCAGACAACAGGACTCCACCCTTCCCACAAAATGACCCCAAACTCTTGGGAGCTGGGACAAATCCCCAGAGAGGGATACTCGTCCACAGTCCCTGAGGCCACCCCTCCAATCCACGGCTATCTCGGACACAACATCCAGAGACAAAAGCCTGAAGGAACGCCTCCCACTCGCCCTTGTTTCAGAGGCCCAGGAGCTCCCTCTCGGGCTGTACATCCGGCCTGCCATACCCTAGGCGCCACTCATAAGCTGAGTTTGTGTTTTCAGACTTCTGTGCCCTCAGCCTGGACCCACACAACCGTCAGGCTAGGGCCTCTGGAGCCACAGCGAAAGATTGTGCCTGCACTTTCCAAGGAAATTGTGCCCAATCCATTGACCACAACCCTACAGGTTAGGGAAAAGCTCTAAGGCCCCTGAGGCCATCAATAGTGTAGGCCACCATGGACTAAGAGGGGCTCTCTGACACCAGCGGAGCAACTATCTCCACTTAGACTCTCAGACAGTGTCCCCAGAGACAGAAGGTTGAAATGGACAGGCCCCCAGGCCCTAATCTGAACCTTAGCTTTGGTTTCCATGTGTCCGTCCTCAGAGGTCTGTTTTCGTTGACCAGCACACGGGGCTTTTCTGAGGCACCAAACCAAACCTCTCTCGTCTCCACATGGGGAGCTTACTGACTGGGGATGTATCAAACCCTTCAGGTAGGAGAGTTCCGCAGGGCCACTGAACAACCAGCACATTCCAAGGTTTCCATGGACCCAAACGCACATTATGACGCATCCTCAGGAGAGGCCATTTCAACTCAGCCCCCTGGTTAGCGTGCCCCAGAGGCAGCAGATCAAACATATCTTGTGGCTAATGGCCAATGGGAATGCGAGGCATGCTGTACAGGGATCCATCCTTCGAACCGTGCTCTCCAGTCCTTCCGTATGGTATGTCCTGGAGCCATGCAACAGGACTCGAATGTCCCACAGAAGGAAACCTGGTGGTTTGGGGCAACCTCCAAACTCAGCGTGGGAAAACTTCCTTGGCCTCATGAGGCCCCCGCTTCATGAAGGTGCCATCATGGACACATACTCCAGCCTCAGCCAACGTCTGATCCTCAGCCTGACTTCAGATGCAGGAGATTTTGATTCAGCCTCTGCCTAGTGGGCCTGCTCTGCCCTTGGCTCCAATCCTCACTTTAGCTTGTGTTCCTAGACTTCCGTCCTCACACTCCTGGCCCACAAACCCTCCCTACTGGGAATTCTGGGGCCACAATGAAGCACTCCGCCTGCCTCCCAGGAGAAAAACTTTGTCTATGGTGCTGCCCAGAAACCCCAAATGAGGATCAAACTGCTTGGCCCTCGGCAACACCCCAATTGCATAGGCTACCTTAAACACTGATGCTCTGTCGCAAATAGCCTGAGCCCAGACCTTCCAACAGACACCGACACAGCTGGCTGCACACCCAGCACATTGGACCCGCCACTGCCTTAGGCCACCATCCATTCCCAACCAGGGTTTTCAGTCATCAGAACCTAGACCTTATCTCCAATCCCTGCACAGGGGGGAACCTGATGCACAAGTCAGAACCCCTCCTTCCCCATGGCAAGAAACCTTGCTGCTGGCAGTGAGTCAAACCTTCAGTGTAGGAGAAAACGGCATGGCCCATGAGGCCACGCCCATGTGTGAGGGCCGCCTTGGGCACAAACACACATTGTGACCCTCAGCGTGAGTACCTTATTCAAGTAACGCCTCTCAGTGATTGGACCAAGAGCCCGCATATGTGGCTTGCCATGCCCATAGGCACGCAGGACTAACTAGATGGTGTGTATTCCAGTTGAGGGAACCCACTGCTGTGCTCTAGAGTCCCGCTCCTGGGGGGTCCCCTGTGGCAGAAAACAGTACTCTTCCCTTCCCACAGAATGAACCCAAACACTTGGGAGCTTGGACAATCCCCCGAGAGGAAGGCTCTTCCTCGGCCCCTGAAGCAACCCCTACCCTGAACGGCCACTGTGAACGCAACACCCAGAGACAAAAGCCTGAGCGACTGCCTCCCACTTGCCCTCCTTTGATATCCAGAGGATCTCCCCTCTCGGACTGGAGATCAGGCCTGCCATTACGTTGGCCCCTACCTGAGCCAAGTTTGCTTTTTCAGACATCTGTCCCCACAGCCCTGGCAAACACAGCCTCTAGGCTGGGTCCTCTGGAGCCATACCACAGGACCATGCCTGCTCTCTCCTGGGAAACTCTGTCCATTCCTTTGGCCACACACCTCCAGAATATGAGAAACCTCAAGGCCCCCGAGGACATACCATTACCGGGAGCCTCCCTGCACACACAGGGGCCTTCAGACACAAGCTGAGCTGCTAGCTACATGAAGGCATGCACACAGATGTCAACAGAGATAGAAGGTTGAGCCGGACAGGCACTCAGGCCCTAATCTCAACTCTTGCTTTGTTTTCCAGGTGTCACTCCTCAGAGGCTTTTGTTCGAAGAACAGGATATGGGGCTTTCCTGAGGCACTGAACAGAACTTCTCTCGTCTCCACATGGGAAGCTTCCTTGTTGGAGCCGTGTCAAACACCTCAGGTTGGAGAATCCTGCAGAGTCCCTGAGCCACCTCCACATTCCAAGGTCTCCCAGGCCACCAAGCCACAGTAGGACTCATCTTCAGGAGAGTCCATTTCAACTCTCCCCTCTGGGTAGCTCACCCAGGAGCCCGCAGATTGAGCCTGCCTTGTCCTGACTAAAGAGTGGGAATATGAGGTGGCGTTCCCAGGCATCCACGCTTAGACACCTGCTCTCGAGGCTTTCCGTATGGGGCCTCCTGGAACCATCCAATAGCGCTCGACTTTCGTGCAGAAGGAAACCTTGAGGTTTGGAGTAGTTCACAAATCCCATCGTAGGCAAACCTTCCTGGCCTCATGAGGCCCCCACACCATTCAGGAAGAGGCCATGCTGGACAAAAACTCTAGCCTGAGGCACGTCTCATAGTTGAAATGACCTCAGTGCAGGAGATCTCGATTCAGCCTCTCAGAGTGGGCCTGCCGTGCCATCGGTCCCAAACCTCACGCTAGCTTGTGTTTTCAGACTTCCTTCCTCACACTCCTGGCAAACAAGCCCTCCGGACTAGGAACTCCAGAACCACAACCCAGCCCAGGGTCTGCCCAAGGGAAGAAAAACGTTTCCCTGTGGGGCTCTCTCCAGAAAACCCAGATGAGGATCAACCTGCTCGGGCCTCGACGGTACCCGAACTGGATAGGCTGCTCTGGGCACTCATGCTCTGTCTGACACAGCCTGAAGCCAGACGTCCAGACAGACAAGGAGACAGCTGGCCGCACACCCAGCACTTCGGACACGCCATGGTCTTATGCCGTCACCTCTTCCTAACCTTGGTTTTCAGATATCTGAACCTAGACATTATATCAATTCTCCACACAGCTGGGTATCGCAAGCACAACACAGAACTCCTCCTTCCCCGTGGCTGTGAAGCTTGCTCTTGGCATGGAGTCACACCTTCAGGGTGGGAGAAACCTTCCTGGTCCCTGATGCCACGCCCAAACTTGAGTGCTGCTTGGGCACAAATTCACACTCTGACCCTCAGCATGAGCCCCATGTCAAAGGAAGGCCTGTCAGGGCCTGGGCCAAGAGCCCGCATATGGGGCTTGCCAAGCCCCTATGCACCCAATCCTCACCAGTGTTTGAGTTTTCCAGTCGCCCCGCCCGTACCTGGGGCTCTGCTCTGGAATCCCTTTCTTGGAGAGACACATGAGCCAGACAACAGGACTCCACCCTTCCCACAAAATGACCCCAAACTCTTGGGAGCTGGGACAAATCCCCAGAGAGGGATACTCGTCCACAGTCCCTGAGTCCACCCCTCCAATCCACGGCTATCTCGGACACAACATCCAGAGACAAAAGCCTGAAGGAACGCCTCCCACTCGCCCTTGTTTCAGAGGCCCAGGAGCTCCCTCTCGGGCTGTACATCCGGCCTGCCATACCCTAGGCGCCACTCATAAGCTGAGTTTGTGTTTTCAGACTTCTGTGCCCTCAGCCTGGACCCACACAACCGTCAGGCTAGGGCCTCTGGAGCCACAGCGAAAGATTGTGCCTGCACTTTCCAAGGAAATTGTGCCCAATCCATTGACCACAACCCTACAGGTTAGGGAAAAGCTCTAAGGCCCCTGAGGCCATCAATAGTGTAGGCCACCATGGACTAAGAGGGGCTCTCTGACACCAGCGGAGCAACTATCTCCACTTAGACTCTCAGACAGTGTCCCCAGAGACAGAAGGTTGAAATGGACAGGCCCCCAGGCCCTAATCTGAACCTTAGCTTTGGTTTCCATGTGTCCGTCCTCAGAGGTCTGTTTTCGTTGACCAGCACACGGGGCTTTTCTGAGGCACCAAACCAAACCTCTCTCGTCTCCACATGGGGAGCTTACATACTGGGGATGTATCAAACCCTTCAGGTAGGAGAGTTCCGCAGGGCCACTGAACAACCAGCACATTCCAAGGTTTCCATGGACCCAAACGCACATTATGACGCATCCTCAGGAGAGGCCATTTCAACTCAGCCCCCTGGTTAGCGTGCCCCAGAGGCAGCAGATCAAACATATCTTGTGGCTAATGGCCAATGGGAATGCGAGGCATGCTGTACAGGGATCCATCCTTCGAACCGTGCTCTCCAGTCCTTCCGTATGGTATGTCCTGGAGCCATGCAACAGGACTCGAATGTCCCACAGAAGGAAACCTGGTGGTTTGGGGCAACCTCCAAACTCAGCGTGGAAAAACTTCCTTGGCCTCATGAGGCCCCCGCTTCATGAAGGTGCCATCATGGACACATACTCCAGCCTCAGCCAACGTCTGATCCTCAGCCTGACTTCAGATGCAGGAGATTTTGATTCAGCCTCTGCCTAGTGGGCCTGCTCTGCCCTTGGCTCCAATCCTCACTTTAGCTTGTGTTCCTAGACTTCCGTCCTCACACTCCTGGCCCACAAACCCTCCCTACTGGGAATTCTGGGGCCACAATGAAGCACTCCGCCTGCCTCCCAGGAGAAAAACTTTGTCTATGGTGCTGCCCAGAAACCCCAAATGAGGATCAAACTGCTTGGCCCTCGGCAACACCCCAATTGCATAGGCTACCTTAAACACTGATGCTCTGTCGCAAATAGCCTGAGCCCAGACCTTCCAACAGACACCGACACAGCTGGCTGCACACCCAGCACATTGGACCCGCCACTGCCTTAGGCCACCATCCATTCCCAACCTGGGTTTTCAGTCATCAGAACCTAGACCTTATCTCCAATCCCTGCACAGGGGGGAACCTGATGCACAAGTCAGAACCCCTCCTTCCCCATGGCAAGAAACCTTGCTGCTGGCAGTGAGTCAAACCTTCAGTGTAGGAGAAAACGGCATGGCCCATGAGGCCACGCCCATGTGTGAGGGCCGCCTTGGGCACAAACACACATTGTGACCCTCAGCGTGAGTACCTTATTCAAGTAACGCCTCTCAGTGATTGGACCAAGAGCCCGCATATGTGGCTTGCCATGCCCATAGGCACGCAGGACTAACTAGATGGTGTGTATTCCAGTTGAGGGAACCCACTGCTGTGCTCTAGAGTCCCGCTCCTGGGGGGTCCCCTGTGGCAGAAAACAGTACTCTTCCCTTCCCACAGAATGAACCCAAACACTTGGGAGCTTGGACAATCCCCCGAGAGGAAGGCTCTTCCTCGGCCCCTGAAGCAACCCCTACCCTGAACGGCCACTGTGAACGCAACACCCAGAGACAAAAGCCTGAGCGACTGCCTCCCACTTGCCCTCCTTTGATATCCAGAGGATCTCCCCTCTCGGACTGGAGATCAGGCCTGCCATTACGTTGGCCCCTACCTGAGCCAAGTTTGCTTTTTCAGACATCTGTCCCCACAGCCCTGGCAAACACAGCCTCTAGGCTGGGTCCTCTGGAGCCATACCACAGGACCATGCCTGCTCTCTCCTGGGAAACTCTGTCCATTCCTTTGGCCACACACCTCCAGAATATGAGAAACCTCAAGGCCCCCGAGGACATACCATTACCGGGAGCCTCCCTGCACACACAGGGGCCTTCAGACACAAGCTGAGCTGCTAGCTACATGAAGGCATGCACACAGATGTCAACAGAGATAGAAGGTTGAGCCGGACAGGCACTCAGGCCCTAATCTCAACTCTTGCTTTGTTTTCCAGGTGTCACTCCTCAGAGGCTTTTGTTCGAAGAACAGGATATGGGGCTTTCCTGAGGCACTGAACAGAACTTCTCTCGTCTCCACATGGGAAGCTTCCTTGTTGGAGCCGTGTCAAACACCTCAGGTTGGAGAATCCTGCAGAGTCCCTGAGCCACCTCCACATTCCAAGGTCTCCCAGGCCACCAAGCCACAGTAGGACTCATCTTCAGGAGAGTCCATTTCAACTCTCCCCTCTGGGTAGCTCACCCAGGAGCCCGCAGATTGAGCCTGCCTTGTCCTGACTAAAGAGTGGGAATATGAGGTGGCGTTCCCAGGCATCCACGCTTAGACACCTGCTCTCGAGGCTTTCCGTATGGGGCCTCCTGGAACCATCCAATAGCGCTCGACTTTCGTGCAGAAGGAAACCCTGAGGTTTGGAGTAGTTCACAAATCCCATCGTAGGCAAACCTTCCTGGCCTCATGAGGCCCCCACACCATTCAGGAAGAGGCCATGCTGGACAAAAACTCTAGCCTGAGGCACGTCTCATAGTTGAAATGACCTCAGTGCAGGAGATCTCGATTCAGCCTCTCAGAGTGGGCCTGCCGTGCCATCGGTCCCAAACCTCACGCTAGCTTGTGTTTTCAGACTTCCTTCCTCACACTCCTGGCAAACAAGCCCTCCGGACTAGGAACTCCAGAACCACAACCCAGCCCAGGGTCTGCCCAAGGGAAGAAAAACGTTTCCCTGTGGGGCTCTCTCCAGAAAACCCAGATGAGGATCAACCTGCTCGGGCCTCGACGGTACCCGAACTGGATAGGCTGCTCTGGGCACTCATGCTCTGTCTGACACAGCCTGAAGCCAGACGTCCAGACAGACAAGGAGACAGCTGGCCGCACACCCAGCACTTCGGACACGCCATGGTCTTATGCCGTCACCTCTTCCTAACCTTGGTTTTCAGATATCTGAACCTAGACATTATATCAATTCTCCACACAGCTGGGTATCGCAAGCACAACACAGAACTCCTCCTTCCCCGTGGCTGTAAAGCTTGCTCTTGGCATGGAGTCACACCTTCAGGGTGGGAGAAACCTTCCTGGTCCCTGATGCCACGCCCAAACTTGAGTGCTGCTTGGGCACAAATTCACACTCTGACCCTCAGCATGAGCCCCATGTCAAAGGAAGGCCTGTCAGGGCCTGGGCCAAGAGCCCGCATATGGGGCTTGCCAAGCCCCTATGCACCCAATCCTCACCAGTGTTTGAGTTTTCCAGTCGCCCCGCCCGTACCTGGGGCTCTGCTCTGGAATCCCTTTCTTGGAGAGACACGTGAGCCAGACAACACTTTTCCACCCTTCCCACAAAATGACCCCAAACTCTTGGGAGCTGGGACAAATCCCCAGAGAGGGATACTCGTCCACAGTCCCTGAGGCCACCCCTCCAATCCACGGCTATCTCGGACACAACATCCAGAGACAAAAGCCTGAAGGAACGCCTCCCACTCGCCCTTGTTTCAGAGGCCCAGGAGCTCCCTCTCGGGCTGTACATCCGGCCTGCCATACCCTAGGCGCCACTCATAAGCTGAGTTTGTGTTTTCAGACTTCTGTGCCCTCAGCCTGGACCCACACAACCGTCAGGCTAGGGCCTCTGGAGCCACAGCGAAAGATTGTGCCTGCACTTTCCAAGGAAATTGTGCCCAATCCATTGACCACAACCCTACAGGTTAGGGAAAAGCTCTAAGGCCCCTGAGGCCATCAATAGTGTAGGCCACCATGGACTAAGAGGGGCTCTCTGACACCAGCGGAGCAACTATCTCCACTTAGACTCTCAGACAGTGTCCCCAGAGACAGAAGGTTGAAATGGACAGGCCCCCAGGCCCTAATCTGAACCTTAGCTTTGGTTTCCATGTGTCCGTCCTCAGAGGTCTGTTTTCGTTGACCAGCACACGGGGCTTTTCTGAGGCACCAAACCAAACCTCTCTCGTCTCCACATGGGGAGCTTACTGACTGGGGATGTATCAAACCCTTCAGGTAGGAGAGTTCCGCAGGGCCACTGAACAACCAGCACATTCCAAGGTTTCCATGGACCCAAACGCACATTATGACGCATCCTCAGGAGAGGCCATTTCAACTCAGCCCCCTGGTTAGCGTGCCCCAGAGGCAGCAGATCAAACATATCTTGTGGCTAATGGCCAATGGGAATGCGAGGCATGCTGTACAGGGATCCATCCTTCGAACCGTGCTCTCCAGTCCTTCCGTATGGTATGTCCTGGAGCCATGCAACAGGACTCGAATGTCCCACAGAAGGAAACCTGGTGGTTTGGGGCAACCTCCAAACTCAGCGTGGGAAAACTTCCTTGGCCTCATGAGGCCCCCGCTTCATGAAGGTGCCATCATGGACACATACTCCAGCCTCAGCCAACGTCTGATCCTCAGCCTGACTTCAGATGCAGGAGATTTTGATTCAGCCTCTGCCTAGTGGGCCTGCTCTGCCCTTGGCTCCAATCCTCACTTTAGCTTGTGTTCCTAGACTTCCGTCCTCACACTCCTGGCCCACAAACCCTCCCTACTGGGAATTCTGGGGCCACAATGAAGCACTCCGCCTGCCTCCCAGGAGAAAAACTTTGTCTATGGTGCTGCCCAGAAACCCCAAATGAGGATCAAACTGCTTGGCCCTCGGCAACACCCCAATTGCATAGGCTACCTTAAACACTGATGCTCTGTCGCAAATAGCCTGAGCCCAGACCTTCCAACAGACACCGACACAGCTGGCTGCACACCCAGCACATTGGACCCGCCACTGCCTTAGGCCACCATCCATTCCCAACCAGGGTTTTCAGTCATCAGAACCTAGACCTTATCTCCAATCCCTGCACAGGGGGGAACCTGATGCACAAGTCAGAACCCCTCCTTCCCCATGGCAAGAAACCTTGCTGCTGGCAGTGAGTCAAACCTTCAGTGTAGGAGAAAACGGCATGGCCCATGAGGCCACGCCCATGTGTGAGGGCCGCCTTGGGCACAAACACACATTGTGACCCTCAGCGTGAGTACCTTATTCAAGTAACGCCTCTCAGTGATTGGACCAAGAGCCCGCATATGTGGCTTGCCATGCCCATAGGCACGCAGGACTAACTAGATGGTGTGTATTCCAGTTGAGGGAACCCACTGCTGTGCTCTAGAGTCCCGCTCCTGGGGGGTCCCCTGTGGCAGAAAACAGTACTCTTCCCTTCCCACAGAATGAACCCAAACACTTGGGAGCTTGGACAATCCCCCGAGAGGAAGGCTCTTCCTCGGCCCCTGAAGCAACCCCTACCCTGAACGGCCACTGTGAACGCAACACCCAGAGACAAAAGCCTGAGCGACTGCCTCCCACTTGCCCTCCTTTGATATCCAGAGGATCTCCCCTCTCGGACTGGAGATCAGGCCTGCCATTACGTTGGCCCCTACCTGAGCCAAGTTTGCTTTTTCAGACATCTGTCCCCACAGCCCTGGCAAACACAGCCTCTAGGCTGGGTCCTCTGGAGCCATACCACAGGACCATGCCTGCTCTCTCCTGGGAAACTCTGTCCATTCCTTTGGCCACACACCTCCAGAATATGAGAAACCTCAAGGCCCCCGAGGACATACCATTACCGGGAGCCTCCCTGCACACACAGGGGCCTTCAGACACAAGCTGAGCTGCTAGCTACATGAAGGCATGCACACAGATGTCAACAGAGATAGAAGGTTGAGCCGGACAGGCACTCAGGCCCTAATCTCAACTCTTGCTTTGTTTTCCAGGTGTCACTCCTCAGAGGCTTTTGTTCGAAGAACAGGATATGGGGCTTTCCTGAGGCACTGAACAGAACTTCTCTCGTCTCCACATGGGAAGCTTCCTTGTTGGAGCCGTGTCAAACACCTCAGGTTGGAGAATCCTGCAGAGTCCCTGAGCCACCTCCACATTCCAAGGTCTCCCAGGCCACCAAGCCACAGTAGGACTCATCTTCAGGAGAGTCCATTTCAACTCTCCCCTCTGGGTAGCTCACCCAGGAGCCCGCAGATTGAGCCTGCCTTGTCCTGACTAAAGAGTGGGAATATGAGGTGGCGTTCCCAGGCATCCACGCTTAGACACCTGCTCTCGAGGCTTTCCGTATGGGGCCTCCTGGAACCATCCAATAGCGCTCGACTTTCGTGCAGAAGGAAACCTTGAGGTTTGGAGTAGTTCACAAATCCCATCGTAGGCAAACCTTCCTGGCCTCATGAGGCCCCCACACCATTCAGGAAGAGGCCATGCTGGACAAAAACTCTAGCCTGAGGCACGTCTCATAGTTGAAATGACCTCAGTGCAGGAGATCTCGATTCAGCCTCTCAGAGTGGGCCTGCCGTGCCATCGGTCCCAAACCTCACGCTAGCTTGTGTTTTCAGACTTCCTTCCTCACACTCCTGGCAAACAAGCCCTCCGGACTAGGAACTCCAGAACCACAACCCAGCCCAGGGTCTGCCCAAGGGAAGAAAAACGTTTCCCTGTGGGGCTCTCTCCAGAAAACCCAGATGAGGATCAACCTGCTCGGGCCTCGACGGTACCCGAACTGGATAGGCTGCTCTGGGCACTCATGCTCTGTCTGACACAGCCTGAAGCCAGACGTCCAGACAGACAAGGAGACAGCTGGCCGCACACCCAGCACTTCGGACACGCCATGGTCTTATGCCGTCACCTCTTCCTAACCTTGGTTTTCAGATATCTGAACCTAGACATTATATCAATTCTCCACACAGCTGGGTATCGCAAGCACAACACAGAACTCCTCCTTCCCCGTGGCTGTGAAGCTTGCTCTTGGCATGGAGTCACACCTTCAGGGTGGGAGAAACCTTCCTGGTCCCTGATGCCACGCCCAAACTTGAGTGCTGCTTGGGCACAAATTCACACTCTGACCCTCAGCATGAGCCCCATGTCAAAGGAAGGCCTGTCAGGGCCTGGGCCAAGAGCCCGCATATGGGGCTTGCCAAGCCCCTATGCACCCAATCCTCACCAGTGTTTGAGTTTTCCAGTCGCCCCGCCCGTACCTGGGGCTCTGCTCTGGAATCCCTTTCTTGGAGAGACACATGAGCCAGACAACAGGACTCCACCCTTCCCACAAAATGACCCCAAACTCTTGGGAGCTGGGACAAATCCCCAGAGAGGGATACTCGTCCACAGTCCCTGAGGCCACCCCTCCAATCCACGGCTATCTCGGACACAACATCCAGAGACAAAAGCCTGAAGGAACGCCTCCCACTCGCCCTTGTTTCAGAGGCCCAGGAGCTCCCTCTCGGGCTGTACATCCGGCCTGCCATACCCTAGGCGCCACTCATAAGCTGAGTTTGTGTTTTCAGACTTCTGTGCCCTCAGCCTGGACCCACACAACCGTCAGGCTAGGGCCTCTGGAGCCACAGCGAAAGATTGTGCCTGCACTTTCCAAGGAAATTGTGCCCAATCCATTGACCACAACCCTACAGGTTAGGGAAAAGCTCTAAGGCCCCTGAGGCCATCAATAGTGTAGGCCACCATGGACTAAGAGGGGCTCTCTGACACCAGCGGAGCAACTATCTCCACTTAGACTCTCAGACAGTGTCCCCAGAGACAGAAGGTTGAAATGGACAGGCCCCCAGGCCCTAATCTGAACCTTAGCTTTGGTTTCCATGTGTCCGTCCTCAGAGGTCTGTTTTCGTTGACCAGCACACGGGGCTTTTCTGAGGCACCAAACCAAACCTCTCTCGTCTCCACATGGGGAGCTTACTGACTGGGGATGTATCAAACCCTTCAGGTAGGAGAGTTCCGCAGGGCCACTGAACAACCAGCACATTCCAAGGTTTCCATGGACCCAAACGCACATTATGACGCATCCTCAGGAGAGGCCATTTCAACTCAGCCCCCTGGTTAGCGTGCCCCAGAGGCAGCAGATCAAACATATCTTGTGGCTAATGGCCAATGGGAATGCGAGGCATGCTGTACAGGGATCCATCCTTCGAACCGTGCTCTCCAGTCCTTCCGTATGGTATGTCCTGGAGCCATGCAACAGGACTCGAATGTCCCACAGAAGGAAACCTGGTGGTTTGGGGCAACCTCCAAACTCAGCGTGGAAAAACTTCCTTGGCCTCATGAGGCCCCCGCTTCATGAAGGTGCCATCATGGACACATACTCCAGCCTCAGCCAACGTCTGATCCTCAGCCTGACTTCAGATGCAGGAGATTTTGATTCAGCCTCTGCCTAGTGGGCCTGCTCTGCCCTTGGCTCCAATCCTCACTTTAGCTTGTGTTCCTAGACTTCCGTCCTCACACTCCTGGCCCACAAACCCTCCCTACTGGGAATTCTGGGGCCACAATGAAGCACTCCGCCTGCCTCCCAGGAGAAAAACTTTGTCTATGGTGCTGCCCAGAAACCCCAAATGAGGATCAAACTGCTTGGCCCTCGGCAACACCCCAATTGCATAGGCTACCTTAAACACTGATGCTCTGTCGCAAATAGCCTGAGCCCAGACCTTCCAACAGACACCGACACAGCTGGCTGCACACCCAGCACATTGGACCCGCCACTGCCTTAGGCCACCATCCATTCCCAACCTGGGTTTTCAGTCATCAGAACCTAGACCTTATCTCCAATCCCTGCACAGGGGGGAACCTGATGCACAAGTCAGAACCCCTCCTTCCCCATGGCAAGAAACCTTGCTGCTGGCAGTGAGTCAAACCTTCAGTGTAGGAGAAAACGGCATGGCCCATGAGGCCACGCCCATGTGTGAGGGCCGCCTTGGGCACAAACACACATTGTGACCCTCAGCGTGAGTACCTTATTCAAGTAACGCCTCTCAGTGATTGGACCAAGAGCCCGCATATGTGGCTTGCCATGCCCATAGGCACGCAGGACTAACTAGATGGTGTGTATTCCAGTTGAGGGAACCCACTGCTGTGCTCTAGAGTCCCGCTCCTGGGGGGTCCCCTGTGGCAGAAAACAGTACTCTTCCCTTCCCACAGAATGAACCCAAACACTTGGGAGCTTGGACAATCCCCCGAGAGGAAGGCTCTTCCTCGGCCCCTGAAGCAACCCCTACCCTGAACGGCCACTGTGAACGCAACACCCAGAGACAAAAGCCTGAGCGACTGCCTCCCACTTGCCCTCCTTTGATATCCAGAGGATCTCCCCTCTCGGACTGGAGATCAGGCCTGCCATTACGTTGGCCCCTACCTGAGCCAAGTTTGCTTTTTCAGACATCTGTCCCCACAGCCCTGGCAAACACAGCCTCTAGGCTGGGTCCTCTGGAGCCATACCACAGGACCATGCCTGCTCTCTCCTGGGAAACTCTGTCCATTCCTTTGGCCACACACCTCCAGAATATGAGAAACCTCAAGGCCCCCGAGGACATACCATTACCGGGAGCCTCCCTGCACACACAGGGGCCTTCAGACACAAGCTGAGCTGCTAGCTACATGAAGGCATGCACACAGATGTCAACAGAGATAGAAGGTTGAGCCGGACAGGCACTCAGGCCCTAATCTCAACTCTTGCTTTGTTTTCCAGGTGTCACTCCTCAGAGGCTTTTGTTCGAAGAACAGGATATGGGGCTTTCCTGAGGCACTGAACAGAACTTCTCTCGTCTCCACATGGGAAGCTTCCTTGTTGGAGCCGTGTCAAACACCTCAGGTTGGAGAATCCTGCAGAGTCCCTGAGCCACCTCCACATTCCAAGGTCTCCCAGGCCACCAAGCCACAGTAGGACTCATCTTCAGGAGAGTCCATTTCAACTCTCCCCTCTGGGTAGCTCACCCAGGAGCCCGCAGATTGAGCCTGCCTTGTCCTGACTAAAGAGTGGGAATATGAGGTGGCGTTCCCAGGCATCCACGCTTAGACACCTGCTCTCGAGGCTTTCCGTATGGGGCCTCCTGGAACCATCCAATAGCGCTCGACTTTCGTGCAGAAGGAAACCTTGAGGTTTGGAGTAGTTCACAAATCCCATCGTAGGCAAACCTTCCTGGCCTCATGAGGCCCCCACACCATTCAGGAAGAGGCCATGCTGGACAAAAACTCTAGCCTGAGGCACGTCTCAGAGTTGAAATGACCTCAGTGCAGGAGATCTCGATTCAGCCTCTCAGAGTGGGCCTGCCGTGCCATCGGTCCCAAACCTCACGCTAGCTTGTGTTTTCAGACTTCCTTCCTCACACTCCTGGCAAACAAGCCCTCCGGACTAGGAACTCCAGAACCACAACCCAGCCCAGGGTCTGCCCAAGGGAAGAAAAACGTTTCCCTGTGGGGCTCTCTCCAGAAAACCCAGATGAGGATCAACCTGCTCGGGCCTCGACGGTACCCGAACTGGATAGGCTGCTCTGGGCACTCATGCTCTGTCTGACACAGCCTGAAGCCAGACGTCCAGACAGACAAGGAGACAGCTGGCCGCACACCCAGCACTTCGGACACGCCATGGTCTTATGCCGTCACCTCTTCCTAACCTTGGTTTTCAGATATCTGAACCTAGACATTATATCAATTCTCCACACAGCTGGGTATCGCAAGCACAACACAGAACTCCTCCTTCCCCGTGGCTGTGAAGCTTGCTCTTGGCATGGAGTCACACCTTCAGGGTGGGAGAAACCTTCCTGGTCCCTGATGCCACGCCCAAACTTGAGTGCTGCTTGGGCACAAATTCACACTCTGACCCTCAGCATGAGCCCCATGTCAAAGGAAGGCCTGTCAGGGCCTGGGCCAAGAGCCCGCATATGGGGCTTGCCAAGCCCCTATGCACCCAATCCTCACCAGTGTTTGAGTTTTCCAGTCGCCCCGCCCGTACCTGGGGCTCTGCTCTGGAATCCCTTTCTTGGAGAGACACATGAGCCAGACAACAGGACTCCACCCTTCCCACAAAATGACCCCAAACTCTTGGGAGCTGGGACAAATCCCCAGAGAGGGATACTCGTCCACAGTCCCTGAGGCCACCCCTCCAATCCACGGCTATCTCGGACACAACATCCAGAGACAAAAGCCTGAAGGAACGCCTCCCACTCGCCCTTGTTTCAGAGGCCCAGGAGCTCCCTCTCGGGCTGTACATCCGGCCTGCCATACCCTAGGCGCCACTCATAAGCTGAGTTTGTGTTTTCAGACTTCTGTGCCCTCAGCCTGGACCCACACAACCGTCAGGCTAGGGCCTCTGGAGCCACAGCGAAAGATTGTGCCTGCACTTTCCAAGGAAATTGTGCCCAATCCATTGACCACAACCCTACAGGTTAGGGAAAAGCTCTAAGGCCCCTGAGGCCATCAATAGTGTAGGCCACCATGGACTAAGAGGGGCTCTCTGACACCAGCGGAGCAACTATCTCCACTTAGACTCTCAGACAGTGTCCCCAGAGACAGAAGGTTGAAATGGACAGGCCCCCAGGCCCTAATCTGAACCTTAGCTTTGGTTTCCATGTGTCCGTCCTCAGAGGTCTGTTTTCGTTGACCAGCACACGGGGCTTTTCTGAGGCACCAAACCAAACCTCTCTCGTCTCCACATGGGGAGCTTACTGACTGGGGATGTATCAAACCCTTCAGGTAGGAGAGTTCCGCAGGGCCACTGAACAACCAGCACATTCCAAGGTTTCCATGGACCCAAACGCACATTATGACGCATCCTCAGGAGAGGCCATTTCAACTCAGCCCCCTGGTTAGCGTGCCCCAGAGGCAGCAGATCAAACATATCTTGTGGCTAATGGCCAATGGGAATGCGAGGCATGCTGTACAGGGATCCATCCTTCGAACCGTGCTCTCCAGTCCTTCCGTATGGTATGTCCTGGAGCCATGCAACAGGACTCGAATGTCCCACAGAAGGAAACCTGGTGGTTTGGGGCAACCTCCAAACTCAGCGTGGGAAAACTTCCTTGGCCTCATGAGGCCCCCGCTTCATGAAGGTGCCATCATGGACACATACTCCAGCCTCAGCCAACGTCTGATCCTCAGCCTGACTTCAGATGCAGGAGATTTTGATTCAGCCTCTGCCTAGTGGGCCTGCTCTGCCCTTGGCTCCAATCCTCACTTTAGCTTGTGTTCCTAGACTTCCGTCCTCACACTCCTGGCCCACAAACCCTCCCTACTGGGAATTCTGGGGCCACAATGAAGCACTCCGCCTGCCTCCCAGGAGAAAAACTTTGTCTATGGTGCTGCCCAGAAACCCCAAATGAGGATCAAACTGCTTGGCCCTCGGCAACACCCCAATTGCATAGGCTACCTTAAACACTGATGCTCTGTCGCAAATAGCCTGAGCCCAGACCTTCCAACAGACACCGACACAGCTGGCTGCACACCCAGCACATTGGACCCGCCACTGCCTTAGGCCACCATCCATTCCCAACCAGGGTTTTCAGTCATCAGAACCTAGACCTTATCTCCAATCCCTGCACAGGGGGGAACCTGATGCACAAGTCAGAACCCCTCCTTCCCCATGGCAAGAAACCTTGCTGCTGGCAGTGAGTCAAACCTTCAGTGTAGGAGAAAACGGCATGGCCCATGAGGCCACGCCCATGTGTGAGGGCCGCCTTGGGCACAAACACACATTGTGACCCTCAGCGTGAGTACCTTATTCAAGTAACGCCTCTCAGTGATTGGACCAAGAGCCCGCATATGTGGCTTGCCATGCCCATAGGCACGCAGGACTAACTAGATGGTGTGTATTCCAGTTGAGGGAACCCACTGCTGTGCTCTAGAGTCCCGCTCCTGGGGGGTCCCCTGTGGCAGAAAACAGTACTCTTCCCTTCCCACAGAATGAACCCAAACACTTGGGAGCTTGGACAATCCCCCGAGAGGAAGGCTCTTCCTCGGCCCCTGAAGCAACCCCTACCCTGAACGGCCACTGTGAACGCAACACCCAGAGACAAAAGCCTGAGCGACTGCCTCCCACTTGCCCTCCTTTGATATCCAGAGGATCTCCCCTCTCGGACTGGAGATCAGGCCTGCCATTACCTTGGCCCCTACCTGAGCCAAGTTTGCTTTTTCAGACATCTGTCCCCACAGCCCTGGCAAACACAGCCTCTAGGCTGGGTCCTCTGGAGCCATACCACAGGACCATGCCTGCTCTCTCCTGGGAAACTCTGTCCATTCCTTTGGCCACACACCTCCAGAATATGAGAAACCTCAAGGCCCCCGAGGACATACCATTACCGGGAGCCTCCCTGCACACACAGGGGCCTTCAGACACAAGCTGAGCTGCTAGCTACATGAAGGCATGCACACAGATGTCAACAGAGATAGAAGGTTGAGCCGGACAGGCACTCAGGCCCTAATCTCAACTTTTGCTTTGTTTTCCAGGTGTCACTCCTCAGAGGCTTTGGTTCGAAGAACAGGATATGGGGCTTTCCTGAGGCACTGAACAGAACTTCTCTCGTCTCCACATGGGAAGCTTCCTTGTTGGAGCCGTGTCAAACACCTCAGGTTGGAGAATCCTGCAGAGTCCCTGAGCCACCTCCACATTCCAAGGTCTCCCAGGCCACCAAGCCACAGTAGGACTCATCTTCAGGAGAGTCCATTTCAACTCTCCCCTCTGGGTAGCTCACCCAGGAGCCCGCAGATTGAGCCTGCCTTGTCCTGACTAAAGAGTGGGAATATGAGGTGGCGTTCCCAGGCATCCACGCTTAGACACCTGCTCTCGAGGCTTTCCGTATGGGGCCTCCTGGAACCATCCAATAGCGCTCGACTTTCGTGCAGAAGGAAACCTTGAGGTTTGGAGTAGTTCACAAATCCCATCGTAGGCAAACCTTCCTGGCCTCATGAGGCCCCCACACCATTCAGGAAGAGGCCATGCTGGACAAAAACTCTAGCCTGAGGCACGTCTCATAGTTGAAATGACCTCAGTGCAGGAGATCTCGATTCAGCCTCTCAGAGTGGGCCTGCCGTGCCATCGGTCCCAAACCTCACGCTAGCTTGTGTTTTCAGACTTCCTTCCTCACACTCCTGGCAAACAAGCCCTCCGGACTAGGAACTCCAGAACCACAACCCAGCCCAGGGTCTGCCCAAGGGAAGAAAAACGTTTCCCTGTGGGGCTCTCTCCAGAAAACCCAGATGAGGATCAACCTGCTCGGGCCTCGACGGTACCCGAACTGGATAGGCTGCTCTGGGCACTCATGCTCTGTCTGACACAGCCTGAAGCCAGACGTCCAGACAGACAAGGAGACAGCTGGCCGCACACCCAGCACTTCGGACACGCCATGGTCTTATGCCGTCACCTCTTCCTAACCTTGGTTTTCAGATATCTGAACCTAGACATTATATCAATTCTCCACACAGCTGGGTATCGCAAGCACAACACAGAACTCCTCCTTCCCCGTGGCTGTAAAGCTTGCTCTTGGCATGGAGTCACACCTTCAGGGTGGGAGAAACCTTCCTGGTCCCTGATGCCACGCCCAAACTTGAGTGCTGCTTGGGCACAAATTCACACTCTGACCCTCAGCATGAGCCCCATGTCAAAGGAAGGCCTGTCAGGGCCTGGGCCAAGAGCCCGCATATGGGGCTTGCCAAGCCCCTATGCACCCAATCCTCACCAGTGTTTGAGTTTTCCAGTCGCCCCGCCCGTACCTGGGGCTCTGCTCTGGAATCCCTTTCTTGGAGAGACACATGAGCCAGACAACAGGACTCCACCCTTCCCACAAAATGACCCCAAACTCTTGGGAGCTGGGACAAATCCCCAGAGAGGGATACTCGTCCACAGTCCCTGAGGCCACCCCTCCAATCCACGGCTATCTCGGACACAACATCCAGAGACAAAAGCCTGAAGGAACGCCTCCCACTCGCCCTTGTTTCAGAGGCCCAGGAGCTCCCTCTCGGGCTGTACATCCGGCCTGCCATACCCTAGGCGCCACTCATAAGCTGAGTTTGTGTTTTCAGACTTCTGTGCCCTCAGCCTGGACCCACACAACCGTCAGGCTAGGGCCTCTGGAGCCACAGCGAAAGATTGTGCCTGCACTTTCCAAGGAAATTGTGCCCAATCCATTGACCACAACCCTACAGGTTAGGGAAAAGCTCTAAGGCCCCTGAGGCCATCAATAGTGTAGGCCACCATGGACTAAGAGGGGCTCTCTGACACCAGCGGAGCAACTATCTCCACTTAGACTCTCAGACAGTGTCCCCAGAGACAGAAGGTTGAAATGGACAGGCCCCCAGGCCCTAATCTGAACCTTAGCTTTGGTTTCCATGTGTCCGTCCTCAGAGGTCTGTTTTCGTTGACCAGCACACGGGGCTTTTCTGAGGCACCAAACCAAACCTCTCTCGTCTCCACATGGGGAGCTTACTGACTGGGGATGTATCAAACCCTTCAGGTAGGAGAGTTCCGCAGGGCCACTGAACAACCAGCACATTCCAAGGTTTCCATGGACCCAAACGCACATTATGACGCATCCTCAGGAGAGGCCATTTCAACTCAGCCCCCTGGTTAGCGTGCCCCAGAGGCAGCAGATCAAACATATCTTGTGGCTAATGGCCAATGGGAATGCGAGGCATGCTGTACAGGGATCCATCCTTCGAACCGTGCTCTCCAGTCCTTCCGTATGGTATGTCCTGGAGCCATGCAACAGGACTCGAATGTCCCACAGAAGGAAACCTGGTGGTTTGGGGCAACCTCCAAACTCAGCGTGGGAAAACTTCCTTGGCCTCATGAGGCCCCCGCTTCATGAAGGTGCCATCATGGACACATACTCCAGCCTCAGCCAACGTCTGATCCTCAGCCTGACTTCAGATGCAGGAGATTTTGATTCAGCCTCTGCCTAGTGGGCCTGCTCTGCCCTTGGCTCCAGTCCTCACTTTAGCTTGTGTTCCTAGACTTCCGTCCTCACACTCCTGGCCCACAACCCCTCCCTACTGGGAATTCTGGGGCCACAATGAAGCACTCCGCCTGCCTCCCAGGAGAAAAACTTTGTCTATGGTGCTGCCCAGAAACCCCAAATGAGGATCAAACTGCTTGGCCCTCGGCAACACCCCAATTGCATAGGCTACCTTAAACACTGATGCTCTGTCGCAAATAGCCTGAGCCCAGACCTTCCAACAGACACCGACACAGCTGGCTGCACACCCAGCACATTGGACCCGCCACTGCCTTAGGCCACCATCCATTCCCAACCTGGGTTTTCAGTCATCAGAACCTAGACCTTATCTCCAATCCCTGCACAGGGGGGAACCTGATGCACAAGTCAGAACCCCTCCTTCCCCATGGCAAGAAACCTTGCTGCTGGCAGTGAGTCAAACCTTCAGTGTAGGAGAAAACGGCATGGCCCATGAGGCCACGCCCATGTGTGAGGGCCGCCTTGGGCACAAACACACATTGTGACCCTCAGCGTGAGTACCTTATTCAAGTAACGCCTCTCAGTGATTGGACCAAGAGCCCGCATATGTGGCTTGCCATGCCCATAGGCACGCAGGACTAACTAGATGGTGTGTATTCCAGTTGAGGGAACCCACTGCTGTGCTCTAGAGTCCCGCTCCTGGGGGGTCCCCTGTGGCAGAAAACAGTACTCTTCCCTTCCCACAGAATGAACCCAAACACTTGGGAGCTTGGACAATCCCCCGAGAGGAAGGCTCTTCCTCGGCCCCTGAAGCAACCCCTACCCTGAACGGCCACTGTGAAAGCAACACCCAGAGACAAAAGCCTGAGCGACTGCCTCCCACTTGCCCTCCGTTGATATCCAGAGGATCTTTCCTATCGGACTGGAGATCAGGCCTGCCATTACCTTGGCCCCTACCTGAGCCAAGTTTGCTTTTTCAGACATCTGTCCCCACAGCCCTGGCAAACACAGCCTCTAGGCTGGGTCCTCTGGAGCCATACCACAGGACCATGCCTGCTCTCTCCTGGGAAACTCTGTCCATTCCTTTGGCCACACACCTCCAGAATATGAGAAACCTCAAGGCCCCCGAGGACATACCATTACCGGGAGCCTCCCTGCACACACAGGGGCCTTCAGACACAAGCTGAGCTGCTAGCTACATGAAGGCATGCACACAGATGTCAACAGAGATAGAAGGTTGAGCCGGACAGGCACTCAGGCCCTAATCTCAACTCTTGCTTTGTTTTCCAGGTGTCACTCCTCAGAGGCTTTTGTTCGAAGAACAGGATATGGGGCTTTCCTGAGGCACTGAACAGAACTTCTCTCGTCTCCACATGGGAAGCTTCCTTGTTGGAGCCGTGTCAAACACCTCAGGTTGGAGAATCCTGCAGAGTCCCTGAGCCACCTCCACATTCCAAGGTCTCCCAGGCCACCAAGCCACAGTAGGACTCATCTTCAGGAGAGTCCATTTCAACTCTCCCCTCTGGGTAGCTCACCCAGGAGCCCGCAGATTGAGCCTGCCTTGTCCTGACTAAAGAGTGGGAATATGAGGTGGCGTTCCCAGGCATCCACGCTTAGACACCTGCTCTCGAGGCTTTCCGTATGGGGCCTCCTGGAACCATCCAATAGCGCTCGACTTTCGTGCAGAAGGAAACCCTGAGGTTTGGAGTAGTTCACAAATCCCATCGTAGGCAAACCTTCCTGGCCTCATGAGGCCCCCACACCATTCAGGAAGAGGCCATGCTGGACAAAAACTCTAGCCTGAGGCACGTCTCATAGTTGAAATGACCTCAGTGCAGGAGATCTCGATTCAGCCTCTCAGAGTGGGCCTGCCGTGCCATCGGTCCCAAACCTCACGCTAGCTTGTGTTTTCAGACTTCCTTCCTCACACTCCTGGCAAACAAGCCCTCCGGACTAGGAACTCCAGAACCACAACCCAGCCCAGGGTCTGCCCAAGGGAAGAAAAACGTTTCCCTGTGGGGCTCTCTCCAGAAAACCCAGATGAGGATCAACCTGCTCGGGCCTCGACGGTACCCGAACTGGATAGGCTGCTCTGGGCACTCATGCTCTGTCTGACACAGCCTGAAGCCAGACGTCCAGACAGACAAGGAGACAGCTGGCCGCACACCCAGCACTTCGGACACGCCATGGTCTTATGCCGTCACCTCTTCCTAACCTTGGTTTTCAGATATCTGAACCTAGACATTATATCAATTCTCCACACAGCTGGGTATCGCAAGCACAACACAGAACTCCTCCTTCCCCGTGGCTGTAAAGCTTGCTCTTGGCATGGAGTCACACCTTCAGGGTGGGAGAAACCTTCCTGGTCCCTGATGCCACGCCCAAACTTGAGTGCTGCTTGGGCACAAATTCACACTCTGACCCTCAGCATGAGCCCCATGTCAAAGGAAGGCCTGTCAGGGCCTGGGCCAAGAGCCCGCATATGGGGCTTGCCAAGCCCCTATGCACCCAATCCTCACCAGTGTTTGAGTTTTCCAGTCGCCCCGCCCGTACCTGGGGCTCTGCTCTGGAATCCCTTTCTTGGAGAGACACATGAGCCAGACAACAGGACTCCACCCTTCCCACAAAATGACCCCAAACTCTTGGGAGCTGGGACAAATCCCCAGAGAGGGATACTCGTCCACAGTCCCTGAGGCCACCCCTCCAATCCACGGCTATCTCGGACACAACATCCAGAGACAAAAGCCTGAAGGAACGCCTCCCACTCGCCCTTGTTTCAGAGGCCCAGGAGCTCCCTCTCGGGCTGTACATCCGGCCTGCCATACCCTAGGCGCCACTCATAAGCTGAGTTTGTGTTTTCAGACTTCTGTGCCCTCAGCCTGGACCCACACAACCGTCAGGCTAGGGCCTCTGGAGCCACAGCGAAAGATTGTGCCTGCACTTTCCAAGGAAATTGTGCCCAATCCATTGACCACAACCCTACAGGTTAGGGAAAAGCTCTAAGGCCCCTGAGGCCATCAATAGTGTAGGCCACCATGGACTAAGAGGGGCTCTCTGACACCAGCGGAGCAACTATCTCCACTTAGACTCTCAGACAGTGTCCCCAGAGACAGAAGGTTGAAATGGACAGGCCCCCAGGCCCTAATCTGAACCTTAGCTTTGGTTTCCATGTGTCCGTCCTCAGAGGTCTGTTTTCGTTGACCAGCACACGGGGCTTTTCTGAGGCACCAAACCAAACCTCTCTCGTCTCCACATGGGGAGCTTACTGACTGGGGATGTATCAAACCCTTCAGGTAGGAGAGTTCCGCAGGGCCACTGAACAACCAGCACATTCCAAGGTTTCCATGGACCCAAACGCACATTATGACGCATCCTCAGGAGAGGCCATTTCAACTCAGCCCCCTGGTTAGCGTGCCCCAGAGGCAGCAGATCAAACATATCTTGTGGCTAATGGCCAATGGGAATGCGAGGCATGCTGTACAGGGATCCATCCTTCGAACCGTGCTCTCCAGTCCTTCCGTATGGTATGTCCTGGAGCCATGCAACAGGACTCGAATGTCCCACAGAAGGAAACCTGGTGGTTTGGGGCAACCTCCAAACTCAGCGTGGGAAAACTTCCTTGGCCTCATGAGGCCCCCGCTTCATGAAGGTGCCATCATGGACACATACTCCAGCCTCAGCCAACGTCTGATCCTCAGCCTGACTTCAGATGCAGGAGATTTTGATTCAGCCTCTGCCTAGTGGGCCTGCTCTGCCCTTGGCTCCAGTCCTCACTTTAGATTGTGTTCCTAGACTTCCGTCCTCACACTCCTGGCCCACAACCCCTCCCTACTGGGAATTCTGGGGCCACAATGAAGCACTCCGCCTGCCTCCCAGGAGAAAAACTTTGTCTATGGTGCTGCCCAGAAACCCCAAATGAGGATCAAACTGCTTGGCCCTCGGCAACACCCCAATTGCATAGGCTACCTTAAACACTGATGCTCTGTCGCAAATAGCCTGAGCCCAGACCTTCCAACAGACACCGACACAGCTGGCTGCACACCCAGCACATTGGACCCGCCACTGCCTTAGGCCACCATCCATTCCCAACCTGGGTTTTCAGTCATCAGAACCTAGACCTTATCTCCAATCCCTGCACAGGGGGGAACCTGATGCACAAGTCAGAACCCCTCCTTCCCCATGGCAAGAAACCTTGCTGCTGGCAGTGAGTCAAACCTTCAGTGTAGGAGAAAACGGCATGGCCCATGAGGCCACGCCCATGTGTGAGGGCCGCCTTGGGCACAAACACACATTGTGACCCTCAGCGTGAGTACCTTATTCAAGTAACGCCTCTCAGTGATTGGACCAAGAGCCCGCATATGTGGCTTGCCATGCCCATAGGCACGCAGGACTAACTAGATGGTGTGTATTCCAGTTGAGGGAACCCACTGCTGTGCTCTAGAGTCCCTCTCCTGGGGGGTCCCCTGTGGCAGAAAACAGTACTCTTCCCTTCCCACAGAATGAACCCAAACACTTGGGAGCTTGGACAATCCCCCGAGAGGAAGGCTCTTCCTCGGCCCCTGAAGCAACCCCTACCCTGAACGGCCACTGTGAACGCAACACCCAGAGACAAAAGCCTGAGCGACTGCCTCCCACTTGCCCTCCTTTGATATCCAGAGGATCTCCCCTCTCGGACTGGAGATCAGGCCTGCCATTACCTTGGCCCCTACCTGAGCCAAATTTGCTTTTTCAGACATCTGTCCCCACAGCCCTGGCAAACACAGCCTCTAGGCTGGGTCCTCTGGAGCCATACCACAGGACCATGCCTGCTCTCTCCTGGGAAACTCTGTCCATTCCTTTGGCCACACACCTCCAGAATATGAGAAACCTCAAGGCCCCCGAGGACATACCATTACCGGGAGCCTCCCTGCACACACAGGGGCCTTCAGACACAAGCTGAGCTGCTAGCTACATGAAGGCATGCACACAGATGTCAACAGAGATAGAAGGTTGAGCCGGACAGGCACTCAGGCCCTAATCTCAACTCTTGCTTTGTTTTCCAGGTGTCACTCCTCAGAGGCTTTTGTTCGAAGAACAGGATATGGGGCTTTCCTGAGGCACTGAACAGAACTTCTCTCGTCTCCACATGGGAAGCTTCCTTGTTGGAGCCGTGTCAAACACCTCAGGTTGGAGAATCCTGCAGAGTCCCTGAGCCACCTCCACACTCCAAGGTCTCCCAGGCCACCAAGCCACAGTAGGACTCATCTTCAGGAGAGTCCATTTCAACTCTCCCCTCTGGGTAGCTCACCCAGGAGCCCGCAGATTGAGCCTGCCTTGTCCTGACTAAAGAGTGGGAATATGAGGTGGCGTTCCCAGGCATCCACGCTTAGACACCTGCTCTCGAGGCTTTCCGTATGGGGCCTCCTGGAACCATCCAATAGCGCTCGACTTTCGTGCAGAAGGAAACCTTGAGGTTTGGAGTAGTTCACAAATCCCATCGTAGGCAAACCTTCCTGGCCTCATGAGGCCCCCACACCATTCAGGAAGAGGCCATGCTGGACAAAAACTCTAGCCTGAGGCACGTCTCATAGTTGAAATGACCTCAGTGCAGGAGATCTCGATTCAGCCTCTCAGAGTGGGCCTGCCGTGCCATCGGTCCCAAACCTCACGCTAGCTTGTGTTTTCAGACTTCCTTCCTCACACTCCTGGCAAACAAGCCCTCCGGACTAGGAACTCCAGAACCACAACCCAGCCCAGGGTCTGCCCAAGGGAAGAAAAACGTTTCCCTGTGGTGCTCTCTCCAGAAAACCCAGATGAGGATCAACCTGCTCGGGCCTCGACGGTACCCGAACTGGATAGGCTGCTCTGGGCACTCATGCTCTGTCTGACACAGCCTGAAGCCAGACGTCCAGACAGACAAGGAGACAGCTGGCCGCACACCCAGCACTTCGGACACGCCATGGTCTTATGCCGTCACCTCTTCCTAACCTTGGTTTTCAGATATCTGAACCTAGACATTATATCAATTCTCCACACAGCTGGGTATCGCAAGCACAACACAGAACTCCTCCTTCCCCGTGGCTGTAAAGCTTGCTCTTGGCATGGAGTCACACCTTCAGGGTGGGAGAAACCTTCCTGGTCCCTGATGCCACGCCCAAACTTGAGTGCTGCTTGGGCACAAATTCACACTCTGACCCTCAGCATGAGCCCCATGTCAAAGGAAGGCCTGTCAGGGCCTGGGCCAAGAGCCCGCATATGGGGCTTGCCAAGCCCCTATGCACCCAATCCTCACCAGTGTTTGAGTTTTCCAGTCGCCCCGCCCGTACCTGGGGCTCTGCTCTGGAATCCCTTTCTTGGAGAGACACATGAGCCAGACAACAGGACTCCACCCTTCCCACAAAATGACCCCAAACTCTTGGGAGCTGGGACAAATCCCCAGAGAGGGATACTCGTCCACAGTCCCTGAGGCCACCCCTCCAATCCACGGCTATCTCGGACACAACATCCAGAGACAAAAGCCTGAAGGAACGCCTCCCACTCGCCCTTGTTTCAGAGGCCCAGGAGCTCCCTCTCGGGCTGTGAATCCGGCCTGCCATACCCTAGGCGCCACTCATAAGCTGAGTTTGTGTTTTCAGACTTCTGTGCCCTCAGCCTGGACCCACACAACCATCAGGCTAGGGCCTCTGGAGCCACAGCGAAAGATTGTGCCTGCACTTTCCAAGGAAATTGTGCCCAATCCATTGACTACAACCCTACAGGTTAGGGAAAAGCTCTAAGGCCCCTGAGGCCATCAATAGTGTAGGCCACCATGGACTAAGAGGGGCTCTCTGACACCAGCGGAGCAACTATCTCCACTTAGACTCTCAGACAGTGTCCCCAGAGACAGAAGGTTGAAATGGACAGGCCCCCAGGCCCTAATCTGAACCTTAGCTTTGGTTTCCATGTGTCCGTCCTCAGAGGTCTGTTTTCGTTGACCAGCACACGGGGCTTTTCTGAGGCACCAAACCAAACCTCTCTCGTCTCCACATGGGGAGCTTACTGACTGGGGATGTATCAAACCCTTCAGGTAGGAGAGTTCCGCAGGGCCACTGAACAACCAGCACATTCCAAGGTTTCCATGGACCCAAACGCACATTATGACGCATCCTCAGGAGAGGCCATTTCAACTCAGCCCCCTGGTTAGCGTGCCCCAGAGGCAGCAGATCAAACATATCTTGTGGCTAATGGCCAATGGGAATGCGAGGCATGCTGTACAGGGATCCATCCTTCGAACCGTGCTCTCCAGTCCTTCCGTATGGTATGTCCTGGAGCCATGCAACAGGACTCGAATGTCCCACAGAAGGAAACCTGGTGGTTTGGGGCAACCTCCAAACTCAGCGTGGGAAAACTTCCTTGGCCTCATGAGGCCCCCGCTTCATGAAGGTGCCATCATGGACACATACTCCAGCCTCAGCCAACGTCTGATCCTCAGCCTGACTTCAGATGCAGGAGATTTTGATTCAGCCTCTGCCTAGTGGGCCTGCTCTGCCCTTGGCTCCAGTCCTCACTTTAGCTTGTGTTCCTAGACTTCCGTCCTCACACTCCTGGCCCACAAACCCTCCCTACTGGGAATTCTGGGGCCACAATGAAGCACTCCGCCTGCCTCCCAGGAGAAAAACTTTGTCTATGGTGCTGCCCAGAAACCCCAAATGAGGATCAAACTGCTTGGCCCTCGGCAACACCCCAATTGCATAGGCTACCTTAAACACTGATGCTCTGTCGCAAATAGCCTGAGCCCAGACCTTCCAACAGACACCGACACAGCTGGCTGCACACCCAGCACATTGGACCCGCCACTGCCTTAGGCCACCATCCATTCCCAACCTGGGTTTTCAGTCATCAGAACCTAGACCTTATCTCCAATCCCTGCACAGGGGGGAACCTGATGCACAAGTCAGAACCCCTCCTTCCCCATGGCAAGAAACCTTGCTGCTGGCAGTGAGTCAAACCTTCAGTGTAGGAGAAAACGGCATGGCCCATGAGGCCACGCCCATGTGTGAGGGCCGCCTTGGGCACAAACACACATTGTGACCCTCAGCGTGAGTACCTTATTCAAGTAACGCCTCTCAGTGATTGGACCAAGAGCCCGCATATGTGGCTTGCCATGCCCATAGGCACGCAGGACTAACTAGATGGTGTGTATTCCAGTTGAGGGAACCCACTGCTGTGCTCTAGAGTCCCTCTCCTGGGGGGTCCCCTGTGGCAGAAAACAGTACTCTTCCCTTCCCACAGAATGAACCCAAACACTTGGGAGCTTGGACAATCCCCCGAGAGGAAGGCTCTTCCTCGGCCCCTGAAGCAACCCCTACCCTGAACGGCCACTGTGAACGCAACACCCAGAGACAAAAGCCTGAGCGACTGCCTCCCACTTGCCCTCCTTTGATATCCAGAGGATCTCCCCTCTCGGACTGGAGATCAGGCCTGCCATTACCTTGGCCACTACCTGAGCCAAGTTTGCTTTTTCAGACATCTGTCCCCACAGCCCTGGCAAACACAGCCTCTAGGCTGGGTCCTCTGGAGCCATACCACAGGACCATGCCTGCTCTCTCCTGGGAAACTCTGTCCATTCCTTTGGCCACACACCTCCAGAATATGAGAAACCTCAAGGCCCCCGAGGACATACCATTACCGGGAGCCTCCCTGCACACACAGGGGCCTTCAGACACAAGCTGAGCTGCTAGCTACATGAAGGCATGCACACAGATGTCAACAGAGATAGAAGGTTGAGCCGGACAGGCACTCAGGCCCTAATCTCAACTCTTGCTTTGTTTTCCAGGTGTCACTCCTCAGAGGCTTTGGTTCGAAGAACAGGATATGGTGCTTTCCTGAGGCACTGAACAGAACTTCTCTCTTCTCCACATGGGAAGCTTCCTTGTTGGAGCCGTGTCAAACACCTCAGGTTGGAGAATCCTGCAGAGTCCCTGAGCCACCTCCACATTCCAAGGTCTCCCAGGCCACCAAGCCACAGTAGGACTCATCTTCAGGAGAGTCCATTTCAACTCTCCCCTCTGGGTAGCTCACCCAGGAGCCCGCAGATTGAGCCTGCCTTGTCCTGACTAAAGAGTGGGAATATGAGGTGGCGTTCCCAGGCATCCACGCTTAGACACCTGCTCTCGAGGCTTTCCGTATGGGGCCTCCTGGAACCATCCAATAGCGCTCGACTTTCGTGCAGAAGGAAACCTTGAGGTTTGGAGTAGTTCACAAATCCCATCGTAGGCAAACCTTCCTGGCCTCATGAGGCCCCCACACCATTCAGGAAGAGGCCATGCTGGACAAAAACTCTAGCCTGAGGCACGTCTCATAGTTGAAATGACCTCAGTGCAGGAGATCTCGATTCAGCCTCTCAGAGTGGGCCTGCCGTGCCATCGGTCCCAAACCTCACGCTAGCTTGTGTTTTCAGACTTCCTTCCTCACACTCCTGGCAAACAAGCCCTCCGGACTAGGAACTCCAGAACCACAACCCAGCCCAGGGTCAGCCCAAGGGAAGAAAAACGTTTCCCTGTGGGGCTCTCTCCAGAAAACCCAGATGAGGATCAACCTGCTCGGGCCTCGACGGTACCCGAACTGGATAGGCTGCTCTGGGCACTCATGCTCTGTCTGACACAGCCTGAAGCAGACGTCCAGACAGACAAGGAGACAGCTGGCCGCACACCCAGCACTTCGGACACGCCATGGTCTTATGCCGTCACCTCTTCCTAACCTTGGTTTTCAGATATCTGAACCTAGACATTATATCAATTCTCCACACAGCTGGGTATCGCAAGCACAACACAGAACTCCTCCTTCCCCGTGGCTGTGAAGCTTGCTCTTGGCATGGAGTCCCACCTTCAGGGTGGGAGAAACCTTCCTGGTCCCTGATGCCACGCCCAAACTTGAGTGCTGCTTGGGCACAAATTCACACTCTGACCCTCAGCATGAGCCCCATGTCAAAGGAAGGCCTGTCAGGGCCTGGGCCAAGAGCCCGCATATGGGGCTTGCCAAGCCCCTATGCACCCAATCCTCACCAGTGTTTGAGTTTTCCAGTCGCCCCGCCCGTACCTGGGGCTCTGCTCTGGAATCCCTTTCTTGGAGAGACACATGAGCCAGACAACAGGACTCCACCCTTCCCACAAAATGACCCCAAACTCTTGGGAGCTGGGACAAATCCCCAGAGAGGGATACTCGTCCACAGTCCCTGAGGCCACCCCTCCAATCCACGGCTATCTCGGACACAACATCCAGAGACAAAAGCCTGAAGGAACGCCTCCCACTCGCCCTTGTTTCAGAGGCCCAGGAGCTCCCTCTCGGGCTGTACATCCGGCCTGCCATACCCTAGGCGCCACTCATAAGCTGAGTTTCTGTTTTCAGACTTCTGTGCCCTCAGCCTGGACCCACACAACCGTCAGGCTAGGGCCTCTGGAGCCACAGCGAAAGATTGTGCCTGCACTTTCCAAGGAAATTGTGCCCAATCCATTGACCACAACCCTACAGGTTAGGGAAAAGCTCTAAGGCCCCTGAGGCCATCAATAGTGTAGGCCACCATGGACTAAGAGGGGCTCTCTGACACCAGCGGAGCAACTATCTCCACTTAGACTCTCATACAGTGTCCCCAGAGACAGAAGGTTGAAATGGACAGGCCCCCAGGCCCTAATCTGAACCTTAGCTTTGGTTTCCATGTGTCCGTCCTCAGAGGTCTGTTTTCGTTGACCAGCACACGGGGCTTTTCTGAGGCACCAAACCAAACCTCTCTCGTCTCCACATGGGGAGCCTACTGACTGGGGATGTATCAAACCCTTCAGGTAGGAGAGTTCCGCAGGGCCACTGAA
>NW_028134074.1:0-55000 GCF_964662115.1 Mustela nivalis | reverse complement strand
CCACACAGTGACCCCAAACGCTTTGGACTAGGCCAAAGCACCAGGGAGTAAGACTTGTCCATTTCCCATGAAGTCACCCAGAAATTTCACGACCATGAGTGACACGATATCCAGAGACAAAAACTTGAGCAAACGCCTCACACTCGCCATTTTCTTAAATCCCGAAAAGTTCTCCTCATGGTGTAGATAAGTCCTGCCATACCTATGACCTGAAACATAAGCCAAGTTTGTGTTTTCAGACAACTGTCCAAACAGCCCTGGCCTACACAACCTACAGGCTCAGGCTCCTGGAGCCAAACCTGAGGACTGTACTTGCTCTCTCCAAGGGAATTGTGTGTGCCCATTCCAATGGCCACATCCCTTCTAATAGGATAAACCTCCAAAGTCCTTGATCCATCTCATTAGTGGTGGCTTCCCAGGTAAAACCGGGGGAATCTGAGCCCATCTGAGCACCTACCTGTACTCAGACCCATAGACAGATGTCCCCATGTAAAAAGGAAAGAACAGGCCCCTAATCACTAATCATATCCATTGCTTTGGTTTCCAGGCATCTCTCCTCAGAGGCCTGGATTTCAAAACCAGCAATGGCTGTTTCTTGACTCACCCATCAGAAAACCTCTCATCTACACATGGGAAACTTGCACGTTGGAGCTGTTTTCAAAGGCTCTGTTTAGGAGAACCCTTCAGGGCCCCAGTGCCACCGCTTCATTCCAAGGTCTCCATAGACACAAAAGCACATTAGGACCCTTCCACAGGAGAGTCATTTTCAACTCAGCCTCCTCGGTTTCTCCCCTAGATCCAGCAGAACTAAACTGTCTTGTTGCTAGGAGACAATTGGAATGCGAGGTGGGCTACCCAGCCATCCATCCTTAGAACTCTGCTCAGAATCATTAGCCTGGAGCCAACAACAGGTCTCAATTGTCCTGCAGAAGACACTTTGCAGTTTTGAGCTTCTCACAATTCCCATTGTGGGAAAACACCTTTGGCCTCATGATGCCCCCCTTCATGAAGAGCCTATCAGTGTCAGAAACTCCAACCTGAGCGATCGTCTGATCCTCGCCCTGACTTCAGATGCACGAGATCTCGATTCAGGTCTGTAGATTGTGCCTGCCATGTCCTCACCCAGAAACCTAAGCCTAGCTTGTGTTCTCAGACTCTGTCCTCAGACTACTGACCCAGAAGCCCTCCAATTTGGCAATCCAGAACTACAAAGCAGCACTCTGCCTGCCCTCCAGAAGAAAATCATTGCCCTCTGGGGCTACCAAGTAACCCCAAGTGAGGATCAACCTGCACCTACCTTGGCTGTACCCCAAATACATAGGCTGACCAGGGCACTAATGTCCTTTCTGACACAGCCTGAGCCTAGACCTCCTGGCCCCACCAAGACAGCTGGCCGCACACTGAGCACATCGAGCCGCCATGACCTTAGGACGTCATCTCTTTCCACCTCGGTTTTCAGGCTTCAGAACCTAGACCTTATCTCTATTCACTGCCCAGGCCTGAACGTAATGCAGAAATCAGAATTCCTTCCCCAGTGCAAGAAACCTTGTGGTTGGCATGTTGTCCAACGTTCAGTGTAGTTGAAACCAGTGTGGCCCATGAGGCCCCGCTCATGCTTGCTTTCCAAGCCCCCATACAGCCAATTCTCACCAGTGTTTGAGTTTTCCGGTCACCCCGCCCGTACCTGGGGCTCTCCTATGGAATCCCTTTCTTGGAGAGACACATGAGCCAGAAAACACGACTCCACCCTTCCCACAAAATGACCCCAAACTCTGGGGATCTGGGACAAATACCCAGAGAGGGATACTCGTCCATAGTCCCTGAGGCCACCTTTCCAATCCACGGCTATCCTGGACACAACATCCAGAGACAAAAGCCTGAAGGAACGCCTCCCACTCGCCCTTGTTTCAGAAGCCCAGGAGCTCCCTCTCGGGCAGTACATCCGCCTGCCATACCCTAGGCGCCACTCATAAGCTGAGTTTGTGTTTTCAGACTCCTGCGCCCAAACCTGGACCCACACAACCTCCAGGCTAGGGCCTCTGGAGCCACAGCGAAAGATTGTGCCTGCCCTCTCCAAGGAAAGTGTGCCCAATCCATTGACCACATCCCTACAGGTTAGGGAAAAGCTCCAAGGCCCCTCAGGCCATCAATAGTGTAGGCCACCCTGGACTAAGATGGGCTCTCTGACACCAGCGGAGCAACTATCTCCACTTAGACTCTCAGCCAGTGTCTCCAGAGACAGAAGGTTGAAATGGACAGGCCCCAAGGCCCTAATCTGAACCTTAGATTTGGTTTCCATTTGTCCGACCTCAAGGACTGTTTTCGTAGACCAGCACACAGGGCTTTTCTGAGGCACCAAACCAAAACTCTCTCGTCTCCACATGGGGAGCTTTCTTACTGGGGATGTATCAAACCCTTCAGGTAGGAGAGTTCCGCAGGGCCCCTGAACAACCAGCACATTCCAAGGTCTCCATGGACCCAAACGCACATTATGATGCATCCTCAGGAGAGGCCATTTCAACTCAGCCCCATGGGTAGCGTGCCCCAGAGGCAGCAGATAAAACATACCTTGTGGCTAATGGCCAATAGGAAATATGCCTGCAGTACAGGGATCCATCCTTCGAACCCTGCTCTCCAGTCCTTCCGTATGGTATGTCCTGGAGCCATGCAGCAGGACTCGAATGTCCCGCAGAAGGAAACATTGTGGTTTGGGGCAACCTCCAAACTCAGCGTGGGAAAACTTCCTTGGCCTCATGAGGCCCCTGCTTCATGAAGGTGCCATCATAGACACATACGCCAGCCTCAGCCAACATCTGATCCTCAGCCTGACTTCAGATGCAGGAGATTTTGATTCAGCCTCTGCAGAGTGGGCCTGCTCTACCCTTGGCTCCAATCCTCACCCTAGCTTGTGTTTTCAGACATCTGTCCTCACACTCCTGTCCCACAAACCCTCCCTACTGGGAATTCTGGGGCCACAATGAACACTCTGCCTGCCACCCAGGAGAAAAACATTGTCTATGGTGCTGCCCAGAAACCCCAAATGAGGATCCAACAGTTTGGCCCTCGTCAACACCCCAATTGCATAGGCTACCTTAAACACTGATGCTCTTTCGAAAATAGCCTGAGCCCAGACCTTCCAACAGACACCGACACAGCTGGCTGCACACCCAGCACTTTGGACCCGCCACTGCCTTAGGCCACCATCCATTCCCAACTTGGGTTTTCAGTCATCGGAACCTAGACCTTATCTCCAATCCCTGCACAGGGGGGAACCTGATGCACAAGTCAGAACCCCTCCTTCCCCATGGCAAGAAACCTTGCTGCTGGCAGTGAGTCAAACCTTCAGTGTAGGAGAAAACCGCAATGCCCATGAGGCCACGACCATGCGTGAGCGCCGCCTTGGGCACCAACACACATTGTAACCCTCAGCGTGAGTTCCTTATTCAAGTAACGCCTCTCAGTGACTGGACCAAGAGCCTGCATATGTGGCTTGCCATGCACATAGGGACCCAGGACTAACTAGATGGTGTGTATTCCAATTGAGGGATCCCATTGCTTAGCTCTAGAGTCCCTCTCTTGGGGGGTCAACTGTGGCAGAAAACAGTACTCTTCCCTTCCCACAAATGAACCAAAACATTTGGGAGCTTGGACAATCCCCCGAGAGGAAGGCTTTCCTCGGCCCCTGAAGCAACCCCTACCCTGAACGGCCACTGTGAACGTAACACCCAGAGACAAAAGCCTGAGCAACTGCCTCCCACTTGCCCTCCTTTGATATCCAGAGGATCTCCCCTCACGGACTGGAGATCAGGCCTGCCATTACCTTGGCCCCTACCTGAGCCAAGTTTGCTTTTTCAGACATCTGTCCCAACAGCCCTGGCAAACACAGCCTCTAGGATGGGTCCTCTGGAGCCATACCACAGGACCGTGCCTGCTCTCTCCTGGAAAACTCTGTCCATTCCTTTGGCCACACACCTTCAGAATATGAGAAACCTCAAGGCCCCCGAGGACATCCCACTACTGGGAGCCTCCCTGGACACACAGGGGCATTCAGACACAAGCTGAGCAGCTACCTCCACGAAGGCATGCATACAGATGTCAACAGAGATAGAAGGTTGAGCCGGACAGGCCCTTAGGCCCTAATCTCAACTCTTGCTTTGGTTTCCAGGAGTCACTCCTCAGAGGCTTTGGTTCAAAGAACAGGATATGGGGCTTTCCTGAGGCGCTGAACAGAACTCCTCTCGTCTCCACATGGGAAGCTTCCTTGTTGGAGCCGTGTCAAACACCTCAGGTTGGAGAATCCTGCAGAGTCCCTGAGCCACCTCCACATTCCAAGGTCTCCCAGGCCACCAAGCCACAGTAGGACTCATCTTCAGGAGAGTCCATTTCAACTCTGCCCTCTGGGTAGCTCACCCAGGAGGCCACAGATTGAGCCAGCCTTGTCCTGACTAAAGAGTGGGAATATGAGGTGGCGTTCCCAGGCATCCATGCTTAGACACCTGCTCTTGAGTCTTTCCGTATGGGGCCTCCTGGAACCATCCAATAGGACTCGACAGTCGTGCAGAAGGAAACATTGAGGTTTGGAGTAGTTCACAAATCCCATCGTAGGCAATCCTCCCTGGCCTCATGAAGACCCCACACCCTTCAGGAAGAGGCCATGCTGGACAAAAACTCTAGGCTGAGGCACGTATCATACTTGACATGACCTCAGAGCAGGAGATTTCGATTCAGCCTCTGCAGTGTGGGCCTGCCATGCCCTCGGTCCCAAACCTCAGGCTAGCTTGTGTTTTCAGACTTCCTTCCTCACACTCCTGGCAAACAAGCCCTCTGGACTTGGAACTCCGGAACCACAACCCAGCCCAGTGTATGCCCAACGGAAGAAAAACGTTTCCCTGTTTGGCTCTCCAGAAAACCCAGATGAGGATCAACCTGCTCGGGCCTCGACGGTCCCTTAACTGGATCGGCTGCTCTGGGCACTCATGCTCTGTCTGACACAGCCTGAAGCCAGACGTCCAGACAGACAAGGAGACAGCTGTCCACACACCCAGCACTTCGGACACACCATGGTCTTATGCCGTCAATTCTTCCTAACCTTGGCTTTCAATATCTGAACCTAGACATTATATCAATTCTCCACACAACTGGGTATCGCAGGCACAAAACAGAACTCCTCCTTCTCCATGGCTGTAAAGGTTGCTCTTGGCATGGAGTCACAATTTCAAGGTGGGAGAAACCTTTATGGCCCCTGATGCCACGCCCAAACTTGAGTGCTGCTTGGACACAAATTCACACTGTGACCCTCAGCATGAGCCCCATGTCAAAGAAAGGCCTATCAGGGCCTGGACCAAGAGCCCACATATGGGGCTTGCCAAGCCCCTATGCACCCAATCCTCACCAGTGTTTGAGTTTTCCAGTCGCCCCGCCCGTACCTGGGGCTCTGCTCTGGAATCCCTTTCTTGGAGAGACACATGAGCCAGAAAACACGACTCCACCCTTACCACAAAATGACCCCAAACTCTTGGGAGCTGGGACAAATCCCCAGAGAGAGATACTCGTCCACAGTCCCTGAGGCCACCACTCCTATCCATGGCTATCCCGGACACAACATCCAGAGACAAAAGCCTGAAGGAACGCCTCCCACTCGCCCTTGTTTCAGAGGCCCAGGAGCTCCCTCTCGGGCTGTACATCCGGCCTGCCATACACTAGGCGCCACGCATAAGCTGAGTTTGTGTTTTCAGACTTCTGTGCCCACAGCCTGGACCCACACAACCTCCAGGCTAGGGCCTCTGGAGCCACAGCGAAAGATTGTGCCTGCCCTCTCCAAGGAAATTGTGGCCAATCCATTGACTACAACCCTACAGGTTAGGGAAAAGCTCCAAGGCCCCTGAGGCCATCAATAGTGTAGGCCACCCTGGACTAAGAAGGGCTCTCTGACACCAGCGGAGCATTTATCTCCACTTAGACTCTCAGCCAGTGTCCCCAGAGACAGAAGGTTGAAATGGACAGGCTCCCAGGCCCTAATCTGAACCTTAGCTTTGGTTTCCATGTGTCCGTCCTCAGAGGACTGTTTTCGTAGACCAGCACACGGGGCTTTTCTGAGGCTCCAAACCAAACCTCTCTCGTCTCCACATGGGGAGCTTTCTTACTGGGGACGTATCAAACCCTTCAGGTAGGAGTGTTTCGCAGGGCCCCTGAACAACCAGCACATACCAAGGTCTCCATGGACTCAAACGCACATTACGACGCATCCTCAGGAGAGGCCATTTCAACTCAGCCCCCTGGGTAGCGTGCCCCAGAGGCAGCAGATCAAACAAATCTTGTGGCTAATGGCTAATGGGAATGCGAGGCATGCTGTACAGGGATCCATCCTTCGAACCCTGGTCTCCAGTCCTTCTGTATCCTATGTTCTGGAGCCATGCAACAGGACTCGAATGTCCCGCAGAAGGAAACCTTGTGGTTGGGGTAACCTCCAAACTCAGCGTGGGAAAAGTTCCTTGGCCTCATGAGGCCCCCGCTTCATGAAGGTGCCATCATGGACACATACGCCAGCCTCAGCCAACGTCTGATCCTCAGCCTGACTTCAGATGCAGGAGATTTGGATTCAGCCTCTGCAGAGTGGGCCTGCTCTGCCCTTGGCTCCAATCCACACCCAAGCTTGTGTTTTCAGACTTCTGTCCTCACATTCCGGGCCCACTAACCCACCCTCCTGGGAATTCTGGGGCCACAATGAAGCACTCTGACTGCCTCCCAGGAGAAAAACATTGTCTATGGTGCTGCCCAGAACCCCAAATGGGGACCAAACAGCTTGGCCGTCGGCAACACCCCAATTGCATAGGGTACCTTAAACACTGATGGTCTGTCGCAAATAGCCTGAGCCCAGAACTTCCTACAGACACCGACACATCTGGCTGCACCCCCAGCACATTGGACCCGCCACTGCCTTAGGCCACCATCCATTCCCAACCTGGGTTTTCAGTCATCGGAACATAGACCTTATCTTCAATCCCTGCACAGGGGTAACCGGATGCGCAAGTCAGAACCCTTCCTTTCCCATGGCAAGAAACCTTGCTGCTGGCAGTGAGTCAAACCTTCAGTGTAGGAGAAAACGGCATGGCCCATGAGGCCACGCCCATGCGTGAGGGCCAGCTTGGGCACAAAAACACCTTGTAACCCTCAGCGTGAGTACCTTATTCAAGTAACGCCACTCAGTGACTGGACCAAGAGCCCGCATATGTGGCCTGCCATGCCCATAGGCACCCAGGACTAACTAGATGGTGTGTATTCCAGTTAAGGGAAGCCAATGCTGTGATCCAGAGTCCCTCTCCTGGGGGGTCCCCTGTGGCAGAATACAGTACTCTTCCCTTCCCACAGAATGAACCCAAACACTTGGGAGCTTGGAAAATCCCCCGAGAGGAAGGCTCTTCCTCGGCCCCTGAAGCAACCCCTACCCTGAACGGCCACTGTGAACGCAACACCCAGAGACAAATCCTGAGCGACTGCGTCCCACTTGCCCTCCTTTGATATCCAGAGGATCTCCCCTCACGGACTGGAGATCAGGCCTGCCATTACCTTGGCCCCTAACTGAGCCACGTTTGCTTTTTCAGACATCTGTCCCCACAGCCCTGGCAAACACAGCCTCTAGGCTGGGTCCTCTGGAGCCATACCACAGGACCGTGCCTACTCTCTCCTGGAAAACTGTGTCCATTTCTTTGGCCACACACCTCCAGAATATGAGAAACCTCAAGTACATCCCACTACTGGGAGCCTCCCTGGACACACAAGGGCATTTGGACACAAGCTGAGCAGCTACCTCCACGAAGGCATGCACACAATGTCAACAGAGATAGAAGGTAGAGCCGGACAGGCCCTTAGGCCATAATCTCAACTATTGCTTTGGTTTCCAGGTGTCACTCCTCAGAGGCTTTGGTTCGAAGAACAGGATATGGGGCTTTCCTGAGGCACTGAACAGAACTCCTCTCGTCTCCACATGGGAAGCTTCCTTGTTGGAGCCGTGTCAGACACCTCAAGTTGGAGAATTCTGCAGAGTCCCTGAGCCACCTCCACATTCCAAGGTCTCCCAGGCCACCAAGCCACAGTAGGACTCATCTTCAGTAGAGTCCATTTCAACTCTCCCCTCTGGGTACCTCACCCAGGAGGCCACAGAATGAGCCAGCCTTGTCCTGACTAAAGAGTGGGAATATGAGGTGGCGTTCCCAGGCATCCATGCTTAGACACCTGCTCTTGAGTCTTTCCGTATGGGGTCTCCTGGAACCATCCAATAGGACTCGACAGTCGTGCAGAAGGAAACATTGAGGTTTGGAGTAGTTCACAAATCTCATCGTAGGCAAACCTCCATGGCCTCATGAAGCCCCCACACCCTTCAGGAAGAGGCCATGCTGGACAAAAATTCTAGCCTTAGGCTCGTCTCATAGTTGACATGACCTCAGAGCAGGAGATCTCGATTCAGCCTCTGCAGAGTGGGCCTGCCATGCCTTCGGTCACAAACCTCACGCTAGCTTGTGTTTTCAGACTTCCTTCCTCACACTCCTGGCAAACAAGCCCTCCGGACTAGGAACTCCAGAACCACAACCCAGCCCAGTGTCTGCCCAATGGAAGAAAAACGTTTCCCTGTTTGGCTCTCCATAAAACCCAGATGAGGATCAACCTGCTCGGGCCTCGACGGTACCCGAAATGGATAGGCTGCACTGGGCACTCATGCTCTGTCTGACACAGCCTGAAGCCAGACGTCCAGACAGACAAGGAGACAGCTGTCCGCACACCGCGCACTTCGGACACGCCATGGTCTTATCCCGTCACTTCTTCCTAACCTTGGTTTTCAGATATCTGAACCTAGACATTATATCAATTCTCCATACAGCTGGGTATCGCAAGCAAAAAACAGAACTCTTCCTTCCCCATGGCTGTACAGCTTGCTCTTGGCATGGAGTCACACCTTCAGGGTGGGAGAAACCTTCATGGCCCCTGATGCCACGCCCAAACGTGAGTGCTGCTTGGGCACAAATTCAAACAGTGACCCTCAGCATAACCCCCATGTCAAAGAAAGGCCTGTCAGGGCCTGGACCAAGAGCCCGCATATTGACTTGCCAAGCAACTATGCACCCAATCCTCACCAGTGATTGATTTTACCAGTCGCCCAGCCCGTACCTGGGGCTCTGCTCTGGAATCCCTTTCTTGAAGAGACACATGAGCCAGACAACATGACTCCACCCTTTCAACAAAATGACCCCAAACTCTTGGGACCTGGGACAAATCCCCAGAGAGAGATACTCGTCCAAAGTCCCTGAGGCCACCCCTCCTATCCACAGCTATCCCGGACACAACATCCAGAGACAAAAGCCTGAAGGAACGCCTCCCACTCGCCCTTGTTTCAGAGGCCCAGGAGCTCCCTCTCGGGCTGTACATCCGGCCTGCCATACCCTAGGCGCCACTCATGAGCTGTGTTTGTGTTTTAAGACTTCTGTGTCCACAGCCTGGACCCACACAACCTCCAGGCTAGGACCTCTGTAGCCACAGCGAACGATTGTGCCTGCCCTCTCCAAGGAAAGTGTGCCCAATCCATTGACAACAACCCTACAGGTTAGGGAAAAGCCCCAAGGCCCCTGAGGCCATCAATAGTGTAGGCCACCCTGGACTAAGAGGGGCTCTCTGACACCAGCGGTGCAACTATCTCCACTTAGACTCTCAGACATTGTCCCCAGAGACAGAAGGTTGAAATGGACAGGCCCCCAGGCCTTAATATGAACCTTAGCTTTGGTTTCCATGTGTCTGTCCTCAGAGGATTGTTCTCGTAGACCAGCACTAGGGGCTTTTCTGAGGCACCAAACGAAACCTCTCTTATCTCCACATGGGGAGCTTTCTTACAGGGGATGTATCAAACCCTTCAGGTAGGAGAGTTCCGCAGGGCCACTGAACAACCAGCACATTCCAAGGTCTCCAAACTCAGTGTGGGAAAACTTCCTTGGCCTCATGACACAGCTGGCTACACACCAAGCACATTGGAGCCGCCACTGCCTTAGGCCACCATCCATTCCCAACCTGGGTTTTCAGTCATCGGAACCTGGACCTTATCTCCAATCGCTGCACAGGGGGGAACCTGATGCACAAGACAGAACCCCTCCTTCCCCATGGCAAGAAACCTTGCTACTGGCAGTGAGTCAAACCTTCATTGTAGGAGAAAACGGCATGACCCATGAGGCCACGCCCATGCGTAAGGGCCGCCTAGGGCACAAACACACATGGTGACCCTCGGCGTGAGTACCTTATTCAAGTAACGCCACTCAGTGACTGGACCAAGATCCCGCATATGTGGCTTGCCATGCCCCTAGGCACCCAGGACTAACGAGATGGTGTGTATTCCAGTTGAGGGAGGCCACTGCTGTGCTCTAGAGTCCCTTTCCTGGGGGGTCCCCTGTGGTAGAAAACAGTACTCTTCCCTTCCCACAGAATGAACCCAAACACTTGGGAGCTTGGACAATCCCCCGAGAGGAAGGCTCTTCCTCGGCCCCTGAAGCAACCCCTACCCTGAATGGCCACTGTGAAGGCAGCACCCAGAGACAAAAGCCTGAGCGACTGCCTCCCACTTGCCCTCCTTTGATATCCAGAGGATCTCCCCTCACGGACTGGAGATCAGGCCTGCCATTACCTTGGCCCCTAGCTGAGCCAAGTTTGCTTTTTCAGACATCTGTCCCCAAAGTCCGGGCAAACACAGCCTCTAGGCTGGGTCCTCTGGAGCCATACCACAAGTCCGTGCCTGCTCTCTCCTTGGTAACTGTGTCCATTCCTTTGGCCACACACCTCCAGATTATGAGAAATCTCAAGGCCCCCGTGGACATCCCAATACTGGTAGCCTCCCTGGACACACAGGGGCATTCAGACACAAGCTGAGCAGCTACCTCCACGAAGGCATGCATACAGATTTCAACAGAGATAGAAGGTTGAGCCGGCCAGGCCCTTAGGCCCTAATCTCAACTCTTTCTTTGTTGTCCAGGTGTCACTTTTCAGAGGCTTTGGTTCGAAGAACAGGATATGGGACTTTCCTGAGGCACTAAACAGAACTCCTCTCGACTCCACATGGGAAGCTCCCTTGTTGGAGCCGTGTCAAACACCTCAGGTTGGAGAATCCTGCAGAGTCCCTGAGCCACCTCCACATTCCAAGGTCTCCCAGGCCACCAACCCACAGTAGGACTCATCTTCAGGAGAGTCCATTTCAACTCTCCCCTCTGGGTAGCTCACCCAGGAGCCTGCAGATTGAGCCTGTCTTGTCCTGACTAAAGAGTGGGAATATGAGGTGGCGTTCCCAGGCATCCATGCTTAGACACCTGCTCTCGAGTCTTTCCATATGGGACCTCCTGGAACCATCCAATAGGACTCGACTGTCGTGCAGAAGGAAACCTTGAGGTTTGGAGTAGTTCACAAATCCCATTGTAGGCAAACCTCCCTGGCGTCATGAAGCCCCCACACCCTTAAGGAAGAGTCCTTGTAGGACAAAAACTCTAGCCTGAGACACGTCTCATAGTTGACATGACCTCAGTGCAGGAGATCTCGATACAGCCTCTGCAGAGTGGGCCTGCTGTGCCCTCGGTCCCAAACCTCAGGCTAGCTTGTGTTTTCAGACTTCCTTCCTCACACTCCTGGCAAACAAGCCCTCCGGACTAGAAAATCCAGAACCACAACCCAGCCCAGTGTCTGCACAACGTAAGAACAACGTTTCCCTGTGGGGTTCTCCAGAAAACCCAGATTAGGATCAACCTGCTCCGACCTCGACGTTACCCGAACTGGATAGGCTGCTCTGGGCACTTATGCTCCATCTGACACAGCCTGAAGCCACACGTCCAGACAGACAAGGAGACAGCTGGCCACACACCCAGCACTTCGGACACGCCATGGTCTTATGCCATCACCTCTTCCTAACCTTGGTTTTCAAATATCTGAACCTAGACTGTATATCAATTCTCCAAACAGCTGGGATCGCAAGCACAAAACAGAACTCCGCCTTCCCCATGGCTGTAAAGCTTGCTCTTGGCATGGAGTCACACCTTCAGGGTGAGAGAAACCTTCATGGCCCCTGATTCCACGCCCAACCGTGAGTGCAGCAGAACAAATTCACACTGTGACCCTCAGCGTGAGCCCCATGTCAAAGAAAGGCCTGTCAGGGCCTGGACCAAGAGCCCACATATGGGGCTTGCCAGGCCGCTATGCACCCAATCCTCACCAGTGTTTGAGCTTTCCAGTCGCCCCGCCCGTACCGGGGGCTCTGCTCTCGAATCCCTTTCTTGGAGAGACACATGAGCCAGACAACAGGACTCCACCCTTCCCACAAAATGACCCCAAATCTTGGGAGCTGGGACAAATACCCAGAGAGGGATACTCGTTCATAGTCCCTGAGGCCACCCATCCAATCCACGGCTATCCAGGACACAACATCCAGAGACAAAAGCCTGAAGGAACGCCTCCCACTCGCCCTTGTTTCAGAGGCCCAGGAGCTCCCTCTTGGGCTGTACATCCGGCCTGCCATACCCTAGGCGCCACTCATAAGCTGAGTTTGTGTTTCCAGACATCTGTGCCCGCAGCCTGGACCCACACAACCTCCAGGCTAGCCTCCATTCCAAGGCGCTCATGGACACAAACACACATTAGGCCCCATCCTCAAGAAAGTCCATTTCAACTCAACCACCCCGGTTTCTCCCGCAGAGACATAAGATCTCAACTGTCTAGTCCCTTCACTCTTCCCCAGGGCTCTGCTTTGGAATTCCTCTTTGTTTGGGGCACCTGAGGTATCAAACCTGAAAGGAGACCTCCCATCCCACAGATTGACGAAAAACCATTGGGACCGGGCCATATCCACAGAGAGGAAGATTCGTCCATGACCCTTGAGGCCTCCCCACATTCCACGGTCATCGTTGATACAAAATCCAGAGAATAAAGCCTGAGCAAGCGCCTCAGACTCGCTCTTTCTTCATATCCTGAAGTTTTCTTCTCATGGTTTGTAGATTGGGCCTGCCATACCTACGTCCCCAAACCTAAGCTGAGTTTGTGTTTTCAGACTTCTGTCCTCAAATTCCAGGGCCACACACCCTCCAGGCTGGGGCCCCTGGAGCCTCACATTAGGACTTTGCTTACCCCATTCATGGGAATTCTGCCCATTCCATTGTCCAAAATCGTACATATTAGGAGAACCCTCCAATTCCCCGAGGCCATCCCAATAGTGTAGGTCTCCCGGGACAAACAAGGGCAGTCTGACACCAGCTGAGCGTCTACCTCCACTCATACCATACATGGATGCCCGAGAGAAGAAGATTGAACCAGACAGGACCCTAGGCCATAATCGGATCTGTTGCTTTGGTTTACAGGCATGTATCCTCAAAAGCCTGGACTCCAATACCAGCATAGGGGGTTTCCTGAGGCCCGAACCTCCTGACCAACACCCTGGCTGCTGATCGCACAATGAGCACAAAAGACCCGCCATAGCCTTAGGTCGTCATCTCTTCCCAACTGTGGTTTTCAACCTTCAGAACCTAGACCTTCTCTCCAACCACTGCCCAGGGTTGAAAATGATGCAGAAATCAGAACTCATTCCCCATGGCAAGAAACCTTGTGATTGGCATGTTGTCCAAAGTTCAGTGTAGTTGAAACCAGTGTGGCCCATGAGGCCCCGCCCATGCTCACGTTCCACATTGGTCACAAACACACATTGTGACCCTCAGCCTGAGCCCAGTCCTCAAGTAAGGCCTCTCAGTGGCTGGAGGAAGAGACAGCATATTGGGCCTGCCATGCCCCTAGGCCCCAATTTTTAACCATAGTTTGGGTTGTCCCTTCACTCTTTCCCAGGTCTCTGCTTTGGAATTCCTCTTTGGTTGGGACACCTGAGGTAACAAACCTGAAAGGTGACCTCCCATCCCACAGATTGACGGAAAACCATTGGGACCAGACCATATCCACAGAGAGGAAGATTTATCCATGGTCCATGAGGCCCCCCACATTCCACGGCCATCGTTGATACAAAATCCAGAGACAAAAGCCTGAGCATGCGCCTCAGACTCGCTCTTTCTTCATATCTTGAAGAGTTCTTCTCATGGTTCGTAGATTGGGCCTGCCATACCTACATCCCCAAACCTAAGCTGAGTTTGTGTTTTCAGACTTCTGTCCTCAAAGTCCTGGGCCGCACACCCTCCAGGCTGGGGCTTCTGGAGCCACACATTAGGACTGTGCTTACCCCATGCATGGTAATTCTGCCCATTCCATTGTCTAAAATCGTACATATTAGGAGGACCCTCCCAAGTCTCAGAGGCCATCCCAATAGTTTAGGTCTCCCGGGACAAACAAGGGCGGTCTGACACCAGCTGAGCATCTACCTCCACTCATACCATAGATGGATGTCCCCATATAAGAATTGAACCAGACAGGACCCTAGGCCATAATCGGATCCATTGCTTTGGTTTACAGGCATGTCTCCTTACAAGCCTTTATTCCAATACCAGCATAGGGGGTTTCCTGAGGCACCCATCAGAACAAATCTCGTCTCCACAAGGAAACTAGTGCATGGGACCTATGTCAAAAGCTTAGGAGCATACTTCAGGATCCCGGTGCCACCGCCCCTTTCCAAGGCCTCATGGACACAAACACACATTAGGCCCCATCCTCAGGAAAGTCCATTTTAACTCAGCCAACCTGGTTGCTCCCGCAGAGCCATCCGATCTCAACTCTCTTATTGCTAGGGGACAATTGGAATGTGAGGCGGGCTTCCCTGGCATCCTACCTCGAACGTTGCTTTGGAATCATTCCATATGTTAGGTCCTGTAGCTGCCCAAAAGGTCTCAATTGTCCCGCAGAAGGAATCCTTGAAGGGGGCACCCCACAACTCCCAACGTGGGAAAACCTCCACGGCCTTGAGACTCCGCTTCGTTCATGAAGGGGCAGTCATGCACAGAAACTACAACCTGAGCCAACGTCTGATTCACGCCCTGACTTCTGATGCATGAGATATTGGTTCATATCTGCATGGGGTACCTGCCGTGTCTCGTCCTGATTCCCCAGTCTTGCTTGTGTTCTCAGACTTCTGTCCTCATACTCCTGGCCCAGAAGCCCTCTGGTTTGTCAATTCTGGACCCACAATGCAGCACTCTGCCTGCCCTCTAGAAAAAATATCCTGCCTACTTAGCTTCACAGGCATCTCAAATGAGGATAAACCTACAGGGCACTCAAATGTACCCAAATTATATAGTCTAACCTGGGCACTAATGCACTGTCTGACACAACCTGAGCCCGACCTCCTGACCAACAACCAGGCAGCTGACCGCACACCTAGCACATCAGACCCACCATGGCCTTAGGTCATCATCTCGTTCCAACTGCGGTTTTCAGGCTTCCGAACCTAGACCTTATCTACAACGACTGCCCAGGGTTGAAAATGATGCAGAAATCAGAACTCCTTCCCCATGGCAAGAAACCTTGTGATTGGCATGTTGTCGAAAGTTCAGTGTATTAAAACCAGTGTTGCCCATGTGGCCCCGCCCATGCTCGGGGGCCACATTGGTCATAAACAAACAATGTGAACCTCAGCCTGAGTCCAGTGCTAAAGTAAGGCCTCTCAATGGCTGGATGAAGAGACAGCATATTGGGCCTGCCATAACCCTAGGCCAAAATTTTTTGCCATAGTTTGGGTTGTCCCTTCACTCTTCCCCAGGGCTCTGCTTTGGAATTCCTCTTTGGTTGGGACACCTGAGGTAACAAACCTGTAAGGAGACCTCCCATACCACAGATTGACGAAAATCCGTTGGGACCGGGCCATATCCACAGAGAGGAAGATTTGTCCATGGCCCATGAGTCCTCCCCACATTCCACGGCCATAGTTGATACAAAATCCAGAGACAAAAGCCTGAGCAAGCGCCTCAGACTCGCTCTTTCTTCATATTCTGAAGAATTCTTCTCATGGTTTGTAGATTGAGCCTGCCATACCTACCTCCCCAAACCTAAGCTGAGTTTTTGTTTTCAGACTTTTGTCCTCAAATTCATGGGCCACACACCCTCCAGGCTGGGGCCCCTGGAGCCACACATTAGGACTGTGCTTACCCCATGAATGGGAATTCTGCCCATTCCATTGTCCAAATCGTATATATTAGGAGAACCCTCCAAAGTCCCCAATGCCATCCCAATAGTGTAGGTCTCCTGGGACAAACAAGGGCGATCTGACACCAGCTGAGCATCTACCTCCACTCATACCATAGATGGATGTCCCCAGAGAAGATTGAACCAGACAGGACCCTAGGCCATAATCGGATCCATTGCTTTGGTTTACAGGCATGTCTCCTCAAAAGCCTGGATTCCAATACCAGCATAGGGGGTTTCCTGAGGGTCCCATCAGAACAAATCTCGTCTCGACAAGGAAACTTGTGCATGGGAGCTATGTCAAAAGCGTAGGAGAATACTTCAGGATCCCGGAGCCACCGCCCCATTCCAAGGCCTCATGGACACAAACACACATTAGGCCCCATCCTCAGGAAAATCCATTTCAACTCAGCCACCTTGGTTGCTCCTGCAGAGCCATCAGATCTCAACTGTCTTGTTGCTAGGAGACAATTGGAATGCGAGGCGGGCTTCCCTGGCATCCATCCTTGAACGGTGCTTTGGAGTCATTCCATATGGGATGTCCTGGAGCTGCGAACGGGTCTCAATTGTCCCCCAGAAGGAATCCTTGAAGGGGGCATCCCACAACTCCCAACGTGGGAAAACCTCCATGGCCTTGAGATTCCGCTCCTTTCATGGAGGGGCAGTCATGCACAGAAACTCAAACCTGAGCCAACGTCTGATTCTCGCCGTGAGTTCAGATGCATGAGATAATGGTTCAGATCTGAAGGGGGTACCTGCCGTGCCCTCGGCCTGAAGCCCAAGTCTAGCTTCTGTTCTCAGACTTCTGTCCTCACACTCCTGGCCCAGAATCCCTCAAGTCTGGCAATTCCGGACACATATGCAGCACTCTGCCTGACATCAAGAAAAAATTTATTGCTTAATGAGCTGCCCAGGCACCTTAAATGAGGATAAACCTACACGGCACTCGACTGTACTCAAATATATATTCTAACCTGGGCATAATGCACTGTCTGACACAACCTGCCCCCAACCTCCTGACCAACACCCAGATAGCTGACTGCACACTGAGCAAATCAGACCCACCAAGGCCTTAAATTCTCATCTCTACCCAACTGCGGTTTTCAGGCTTCAGAACCTAGACCTTATCTCCAACCACTGCCCAGGGTTGAAAATGATGCAGAAATCAGAATTCCTTCCCCATGGCTAGACACCTTGTGATTGGCATGTGGTCCAATGTACAGTGTAGATGAAACCAGTGTTGCCCATGTGGCCCCGCCCATGTACGCAGGCCACATTGGTCACAAACACACATTGTGACCCTCAGCCTGAACCCAGTCCTCAAGTAAGGCTTCTAAGTGGCTGTTGAAGGTACAGCATATTGAGTCTGCCATGCCCCTAGGCCCCAATTTTTAACCAGAGTTTGGGTAGCCCCTTCACTCTTCCACAGTGCTCTGCTTTGGAATTCCTCTTTGTTTGGGACACCTGTGGTAACAAACCTGAAAGGAGACCTCCCATTAAACAGATTGACGAAAAAGAATTGGGCCATGCCTAATCCACAGAGATGAAGATTCGTCCATGGCCCATGAGGTCTCCGCACATTCCACGGCTATTCATACATAATCCAGAGACAAAAGCCTGAGCAAGCGCCTCAGACTCGCTCTTTCTTCATATCTTGAAGTGTTCTTCACATGCTTTGTAGATTTGGCCTGCTATACCTACGTCCCCAAAACTAAGCTGAGTTTTTGTTTTCAGACTTCTGTCCTCAAAGTCCTGGGCCACAAACCCTCCAGGTTGTGGGCGGTCTGACACCAGCTGAGCATCTACCTACACTCATACCATAGATGGATATCCCCAAAGAAGAAGATTGAACCAGACAGGACCCTAGGCCATAATCGGATGCATTGCTTTTGTTTACAGGCATGTCTCCTCAAAGGACTGGATTCCAATACCAGCAAAGGGGGTTTCCTGAGGCACCCATTAGAACAAATCTCATCTCCACAAGGAAAGTTGTGCATGGGAGCTATGTCAAAAGCTTAGGAGAATACTTCAGGGTCATGGTGCCACCGCCCCATTCCAAGGCCCTCATGGACCCAAACACACATTAGGCCCCATCCTCAGGAAAGACCATTTCTTTTTTTTTCTTTTTAAGTTTTCTTTTATTTATTTGACAGACAAAGATCACAAGCAGGCAGAGAGGCAGGCAGAGAGAGAGTAGGAGGCAGGCTCCCTGCTAAGCAGAGAGCCCGATGTGAGGCTTGATCGAGAACTCTGAGATCATGACCTCAGCCAAAGGCAGCAGCTTAACCCACTGAGCCACCCAGCAGACCCAGGATAGTCCATTTCAATTCAGCCACCCCGGTTGCTCCCGCAGAGCCATCCGATCTCCACTGTCTTGTTGCTATTAGCCAATTGGAATGCGAGGTGGGCTTCCCTGGAATCCATCCACGAACGGTGCTCTGGAGTCATTCCATATGAGATGTACTGGAGCTGCCCAAAAGGTCTCAATTGTCCCGCAGAAGGAATCCTTGAAGGGGGCATCTGACAACTCCCAACGTGAAAAAACCTCCATGGCCTTGAGATTCCGCTCCGTTCATGAAGGGGCAGACATGCACACAAATTCCAACCTGAGCCAACGTCTGATCCTTGCCTTGACTTCAGATGCATGAGATATTGGTTCAGATCTGCAGGGGGTACCTGCCGTGCCCTCGGCCTGAAGCCAAAGTCTAGCTTGTGTTCTCAGACTACTGTCCTCACACTACTACTCAGAACCCCTCAAGTCTAGCAATTCCGGACCCACAATGCAGCACTCTGCCAGCACTCTAGAAAAAATATATTTCCTAATGAGTTTCCGAGGAATCTCAAATGATGATAAACATACACGGCACTCGACTGTACCCAAATTATGTAGGCTAACCTGGCACTAATGCACTCTGGCCCAACCTGTGCCCGAACCTCTTGACCAACACCCAGGCATCTGACCGCACACTGAGCACATCAGACCCGCCATGGCCTTAGGTCTTCATCTCCTCCCAACTGCGATTTTCAGGCTTCAGAACCTAGACCTTATCTCCAACCACTGCCCATGGTTGAAAATGATGCAGAAATCAGAACTCCTTTCCCATGGCAAGAAACCTTGTGATTGGCATGTTGTCCAAAGTTCAGTGTAGTTGAAACCAGTGTGGCCCATGATCCCCGGGGATGCTCGTTGGCTACATAGGTCACAAACACACATTGTGACCCACAGCCTGAGCCAAGTCATCAAGTAAGGCCTCTTAGTGGCTGGATGAAGTGTCAGCATATTGAGCCTGCCATGCCCCAAGGCACCAATTTTAGCCATAGTTTGGGTTGTCCCTTCACTCTTCCCCAGGGCTCTGCTTTGGATTTCCTCTTTTGTTGGGACACTGAGGTAACAAACCTGATAGGAGACCTCCCAACACACAGATTGACGAAAAACCATTGGGACCGGGCTAAATCCACAAATAGGAAGATTCGTCCATGGCACATGAGGACTCCCCACATTCCACGGCCATCGTTGATACAAAATCCAGAGACAAAAGCCTGAGCAAGCGCCTCAGACTAGCTCTTTCTTCATACCCTGAAGATTTCTTCTCATGGTCTGTAGATTGGGCCTGCCATTCCTACGTCCCCAAACCTAAGGTGAGTTTGTGTTTTCAGACTTGTGTCCTCAAAGTCCTGGGCCACACACCGTACAGGCTGGTGCCCCTGGAGCCACACATTAGGACTGGACCTACCCAATCCATGGGAATTCTGCGCATTCCATTGTTCAAAATCTTACAAATCAGGAGAACCCTCCAAAGTCCCCGAGGCCATCCCAATAGTGTAGGTCTCCCGGGACAAACAAGGGCGGTCTGACACCGGCTGAGCATCTACCTCCACTCATACCATAGATGGATGTCCCCAGAGAAGAAGATGGAACCAGACAGGACCCTAGCCCATAATCGGATGCATTGATTTGGTTTACAGGCATGTCTCCTCAAAAGACTGGATTCTAATACCAGCATAGGTGGTTTCCTCAGGCACCGATCAGAACAAATCTGTCTCCACAAGGAAACCTGTGCATGGGAGTTATGTCAAAAGCTTAGGAGAATACTTCAGGGGCCCTGTGCCACCGCCCCAATCCAAGGCCCTCATGGACACAATCACACATTAGGCCCCACCCTCAGGAAAATCCATATCAACTCAGCCACCCCGGTTCCTCCCGCAGAGCCATCCAATCTAAACTGTCTTGGTGCTAGGAGACAATTGGAATGCGAGGCGGGCTTCCCTGGCATCCATCTTGAACGGTGCTCTGGAGTCATTCCATATGGGATGTCTGGAGCTGCCAAACAGGTCTCAATTGTCCCGCTCAGACTTCTCTCCTCACACTCCTGGCCCAGAAGCCCTCAAGTTTGGCAAATCCGGACCCACAATGCAGGACTCAGCCTGCCCTCTAGAAAAAAATATATATATTGTGACCATCAGCCTGAGCAGAGTCCTCAAGTAAGGCCTCTCAGCGGCTGGATGAAGAGACAGCATATTGGGCCTGCCATGATCCTAGGCCTCAATTTTTAACCATAGTTTGGGTTGTCCATTCACTCTTCCCCGGGGCTCTGCTTTGGAATTCCTCTTTGGTTGGGACACTGAGGTAACAAACCTGAAAGGAGACCTCCCATCCCACAGCTTGACGACAAACAATTGGGAATGGGTCAAATCCGAGGAGAGGAAGATTTTTCCACGGCCCATGAGGCCTCCCCACATTCCACGGCCATCGTTGATACAAAATCCAGAGACAAAGCCTGATCAAGTGCCTCAGACTCGCTCTTTCTTCATATCCTGAAGAATTCTTTACATGGTTTATAGATTGGGCCTGCCATACCTACGTCCCCAAAACTAAGCTGAGTTTGTGTTTTCAGACTTCTGTCCTCAAAGTCCTGGGCCACACACCCTCCAGGCTGGGGCCCCTGGAGCCATACATTAGGACTGTGCCTACCCAATCCATGGGAATCTGCGCATTCCATTGTCCAAAATCGTACACATTAGGAGAACCCTCCAAAGTCCCCGAGGCCATCCCAATAATGTAGGTCTCCGGGGACAAACAAGGGCGGTCTGACACCAGCTGAGCATCTACCTCCAATTATACCATAGATGGATGTCCCCAGAGAAGAAGATTGAACCACACAGGACCCTAGGCCATAATCGGATCCATTGCTTTGGTTTACAGTCATTTCTCCTCAAAAGCCTGGATTACAATACCAGAATAGGGGTCTTCCTGTGGCACCCATCAGTACAAATCTCGTCTCCACAAAGAAAGTTGTGCATGGGTGCTATGTCAAAAGCTTAGGGGAATACTTCAGGGTCCCGGTGCCACCGCCCAATTCCAAGGCCCTCAAGGACACAAACACACATTAGGCACCATCCTCAGGAAGTCCATTTCTTTTTTTTTGTTTAAAGATTTTATTTATTTATAAGACAGACAGAGATCACAAGCAGGCAGAGAGGCAGGCAGAGAGAGAGAAGGAAGCAGGCCCGATATGAGGCTCGAAACCAGGACTCTGAGATCATGACCTGAGCCTAAGGCAGCGGCTTAATCCACTGAGCCACCCAGGAGCCCCAGGAAAGTCCATTTCAACTCAGCCACCCCATTTGTCCCCGCAGAGCCATCCGACCTAAACTGTCTTGTTCCTAGGAGACAATTGGAATGCGAGGCGGGCTTCCCTGGCATCAATCCTCGAACGGTGCTCTGGAGTCATTCCATATGGGATGTGCTGGAGCTGCCCAAAAGGTCTCAATTGTCCTGCAGAAGAAATCCTTGAAGGGGGCAGCCCACAACTCCCAACGTGGGAAAACCTCCATGGCCTTTAGATTCTGCTCCGTTCATGAAGAGGCAGTCATGCACAGAAACTCCAAACTGAGCCAACGTCTGATCTTCGCCGTGACTTCATACGCATGAGACATTGGGTCAGATCTGCAGAGGGTACCTGCCGTGGCCTCGGCCTGAAGTCCAAGTCTAGCTTGTGTTCTCAGATTTCTGTCCTCACACCCTGGCCTAGAATCCCTCAAGTATGTCAATTCCGGACCCACAATGCAGCACTCTGCCAGCCCTCTAAAAAAAAATATCTTGCCTAATGAGCTGCCCAAGCACCTTAAATGAGTATAAACCTACACGGCACTCGACTGTACCCAAATTATATAGTCTAACCTGGGCACTAATGCACCATCAGCACCACCTGAGCACGAACCTCCTGACCAAAACCCAGGCAGCTGACCGCACACTGAGCACATCAGAACCGCCATGGCCTTAGGTCAGTGTAGTTGAAAGCAGTGTTGCCAATGTTGCCCCGCCCATGCTCGCGGGCCACATAGGTCACACACACACTGAGGTCGTCATCTCTTCCCTACTGCGGTTTTCAGGCTTCAGAACCTAGACCTTATGTCAAACCACTGCCCAGGGTAAAAATGATCAAGAAATCAGAACTCTTTCCCCGTGGTAAGAAACCTTGTAATTGGCATATTGTCCAAAGTTCAGTGTAGTTGAAATCAGTGTGGCCAAATAGGCCCCGCCCATGCTCGCGGGGCACATTGGACACAAACACACATTGTGACCCTCAGCCTGAGCCCAGTCCTCAAGTAAGGCCTCTCAGTGTCTGGATGAAGTGACAGCATATTGGGCCTGCCATGACCCTAGGCCCCAATTTTTAACCATAGTTTGGGTTTTCCCTTCACTCTTCCCCAGGGCTCTGCTTTGGAATTCCTCTTTGGTTGGGACACCTGTAGTAGCAAACCTGAAAGAGGCCTCCCATCCCACAGATTGACGAAAAATATTTGGGACCGGGCCAAATCCACAAAGAGGAAGATTCGTCCATGGCCCATGAGGCCTCCCCACTTTCCACGGCCATCGTTGATACAATATCCAGAGACAAATGTCTGAACAAGCACCTCAGACTAGCTCTTTCTTCATATCCTGAAGAATTCTTCTCATGGTTTGTAGATTGGGCCTGCCATACCTACCTCCCACAACCTAAGATGAGTTTGTGTTATAAGACTTCTGTCCCCAAAGTCCTGGGCCACACACCCTCCAGGCTGGGGCCCCTGGAGGCACACATTAGGACTGTGACTACCCAATCCATGGGAAGAAGATTGAACCAGACAGGACATAGGCCATAATCAGATCCATTGCTTTGGTTTACAGGCATGTATCCTCAAAACCCTGGAAACCAACACCAGCAAAGGGGGTTTCCTAAGGCACCCATCAGAAAAAATCTCGTCTCCACTAGGAAACTTCTGCATGGGAGCTAGTCAAAAGCTTAGGAGAATACTTCAGGTTCCCGGTGCCACCCCCCCATTCCAAGGCCCTCATGGACAAAAAAACACCTTAGGCCCCATTCTCAGGAAAGTCCATTTCAACTCAGCCACCCTGGTTGCTCCCGCAGAGCCATCCATTCTCAACTGTCTTTGTGCTAGGAGAAAATTGGAATGCGAGGCGGGCTTCCCTGGCATCCATCCCCGAACAGTGCTCTGGAGTCATCCATATGTGATGTCCTGGAGCTGCCCAACAGGTCTTAATTGTCCCGCACAAGGAATCCTTGAAGGGGGCATCCCACAACTCCCAACGTGGGAAAACCTCCATGGCCTTGAGATTCCGCACCGTTCATGAAGGGGCTGTCATGCACAGAAACTCCAACCTGAGCCAACGTCTGATTCTCGCCCTGACTTCAGATGCATGAGATATAGGTTCAGATCTGCAGGGGGTAAGAGCCTTCCCCTCGGCCTGAAGCCCAAGTCTAGCTTGTGTTCTCAGACTTCTGTCCTCACACTCCTAGCCAAGAATCCCTCAAGTTTTGCAATTCCGGACCCACAAGGCAACACTCTGCCTGACCTCTATAAAAAATTTTATTGCCTAATGAGCTGCCCAGGCACCTTAAATGAGGATAAACCTAAACGGCACTCCACTGTACCCAAATTATATAGTCTAAGCTGGGCACTAATGCACTGTCTGTCACCACCTGAGCCCGAACCTCCTGACCAACACCCAGGCAGCTGACCGCATACTGAGCACATCAACATTCCATGGCCTTAGGTCGCCATCTCTTCCCAACTGCGGTTATCAGGCTTCAGAACCTAGACCTTATCTCCAACCACTGCCCAGGGTTGATAACGATGCAGAAAGCAGAACTCCTTCCCCATGGCAAGAAACCTTGTGATTGGCATGTTGTCCAAAGTTCAGTGTACTTGAAACCAGTGTGGCCCATGAGGCCCCATATATGCTCGAGGGCCACATACTTCAGGTTCCCGGTCCACCGCCCCATTCCAAGGCCCTCATGGACACAAACACACATTAGGCCCCATCCTCAGGAAAGACCATTTCAACTCAGCCACCCCGGTTGCTCCCGCAGAGCCATCCGATCTCCACTGTCTTGTTGCGAGGAGACAATTGGAATGCGAGGTGGGCTTCCCTGGCATTCATCCTCGAAAGGTGCTCTGGAGTCATTCCATATGGAAGGTCCTGGAGCTGCCCAACAGGTCTCAATTGTCCCGCAGAAGGAATCCTTGAAGGGGGCATCCCACAACTCCCAACATGGGAGAAACTCCATGGCCTTGAGATTCCGCTCCATTCATGAAGGTGCAGTCATGGACAGAAACTCCAAACTGAGCCAACGTCTGATCCTCGCAGTGACTTCCGATGCATGATATATTGGTTCAGATCTGCAGGGGGTACCTGCCGTGCCCACGGCCTGAAGCCCAAGTCTAGCTTGTTTTCTCAGACTTCTGTCCTCACACTCCTGGCCCAGAAGCCCTCAACTCTGGCAATTCCCGACCCTCAATGCAGCACTCTGACAGCCCTCTCGAAAAAATATTTTGCGTAATGAGCCTCCTAGGCACCTTAATGAGGATAAACCTACACGGCTCCGACTATACCCAAATTATATAGTCTAACCAGAACACTAATGCACTGTCTGACACAACCTGAGCCCGAACCTCCTGACCAACACCAAGACAGCTGACCGCACACTGAGCACATCCGACCCACCATGGCCTTAGGTCATCATCTCTTCCCAACTGCGGTTCAGGCTTCAGGACCTAGACTTTATCTCCAACCACTGCCCAGGGTTGAAAATGATGCAGAAATCAGAACTCCATCCCCATGGAAAGAAACCTTGTGATTGGCATGTTGTCCAAAGTTCAGTGTACTTGAAACCAGTGAGGCCAATGAGGCCCCGCCCAATCTCGAGGGCCACATTGGTCACAAACACACATTCTGTCCCTCAGCCTAAGTCCAGTCCTCAAGTAAGGCCTATCAGCGGCTGGATGATGAGATAGCATATTGGGCCTGCCCTGCCCATAGGCCCCAATTTTTAACCTTAGTTTGGGTTGTCCCTTCACTCTTTCCCAGGCCTCTGCTTAGGATTCCTCTTTGGTTGGGACACCTGAGGTAACAAACCTGAAAGGAGACCTCCCATCCCACAGATTGACGAAAAACAATTGGGATCGGGCCTAATCCACAGAGAGTAAGATTCATCCATGGCCCATGTGGCCTCCCCACATTCCACGGCCATCGTTGATACAAAATCCAGAGACAAATGCCTGAGCAAGCGCCTCAGACTCGCTCTTTCTTCATATCCTGAAGAGTTCTTCCTATGGTTTGTAGATTGGGCCTGCCATACCTACGTCCCCAAACCTAAGCTGAGTTTGTGTTTTCAGACTTCTGTCCTCAAAGTCCTGGGCCACACACCCTCTAGGCTAGGGCCACTGGAGCCACACATGAGCAATGTGTCTACCCAATCTATGGGAATTCTGCCCATTCCATTGTCCAAAATCGCACAAATTAGGAGAACCCTCTATAGTCCCCGAGGCCATCCCAATTGTGTAGGTCTCCCAGGACAAACAAGGGCGGTCTCACACCAGCTGAGCATCTACCTCCACTCATACCACAGATGGATGTCCCCAGAGAAGAAAATTGAACCAGACAGGACGCTAGGCCATAATCGTATCCATTGCTTTGATTTACAGGCATGTCTCCTCAAAAGCTTGGATTCCAATACCAGCGTAGGGGGTTTCCTGAGGCACCCATTAGAACAAATCTCATCTCCACAAGGAAACTTGTGCATGGGAGCTATGTCCAAATATTAGGAGAATACTTCAGGGTCCGGGTGCCCCTGCCCCATTCCAAGGCCCTCATGGACACAAACACACCTTAGACCCCAACCTCAGGAAGTCCATTACTTTTTTTTTTAAGATTTTATTTATTTATTTGACAGTCATAGATCACAAGCAGGCAGAGAGAGAGTAGGAAGCAGGCTCCCTGCTGAGCAGAGTGCCTGATGTGAGGCTCAATCCTAGGACTCTGAGATCATGACCTGAGTCGAAAGAAGTGGCTTAACACACTGAGCCACCCAGGAGCCCCACGAAAGTCCCATTAAACTCAGTCACACCGGTAGCTCCCGCAGAACCATCCACTCTAAACTGTCTTGGTGCTAGCAGACTATTGGAATGCGAAGCGGGCTTTCCTGGCATCCATCCTCGAACGGTGCTCTGGAGTCATTCCATATGGGATGTCCTGGAGCTGCCCAACAGCTCTGAATTGTCCCGCGGAAAAAATCCTTGAAGGGGGCATCCCACAACTTCCAACGTGGGAAAACCACCATGGCCTTGAGTTTCCGCTCCGTTCCTGAAGGGACAGTCATGCACAGAAACTCCAACATGAGCCAACGTCTAATCATCGCCGTGACTTCAGATGCATGAGATATTAGTTCAGTTTGGGTTGTCCCTTCACTCTTCCCCAGGGCTCTGCTTTGGAATTCCTCTTTGGTTGGGACACCTGAGGTAACAAACCTGAAAGGTAAATTCCCATCCCACAGATTGATGAATAACAATGGGGACCGCGCCAAATCCACAGAGAGGAAGATTCATCCATGGCCCATGACGCCTCCCCACATTCCACGGCCATCTTGATACAAAATCAAGAAATAGCCTGAGTAGGCGCCTCAGACTCGCACTTTCTTCATATCCTGAAGAGTTCTTCTCATGGTTTGTAGATTGGGCCTGCTATACCTACGTCCCAAACCTTGGCTGAGTTTGTGTTTTCAGACATCTGTCCGAGAGGTCCTGGGCCACACACCCTCCAGGTTGGGCACCTGGAGCCACATATTAGGACTGTGCCTACACAATACATGGGAATTCTGCCCATTCCATTGTGCAAAATTGTACAAATTAGGAGAACCCTCCAAAGTCCCCGAGGACATCACAATTGTGTGGTCTCCCGGGACAAACAAGGGTGGTATGACACCAGCTGAGCATCTACCTCCACTCATACCATAGATATATGTCCCCAGAGAAGAAGATTGAACCAGACAGGACACTAGGCCATAATCGGATCCATTGCTTTGGTTTACAGGCATGTCTCCTCAAAAGCCTGGATTCCAATACCAAGATAGGGGATTTCCTGAGGCACCCATAAGAACAATTCTCGTCTCCATGAGAACTTGTGCATGGAAGCTATGTCAAAAGCTTAGGAGAATACTTCAGGGTCCCAGTGCCACCGCCCAGGCCAAGGTCCTCATGGACACAAACACACATTAGGCCCCATCCTCAGGAAAGTCCATTTCAACTCAGCCACCCCGGTTGCTCCTGCAGAGCCATCCGATATCAAATGTCTTGTTGCGAGGAGACAATTGGAATGTGAGGCGGGTTTCCCTGGCATCCATATTCGAACTGTGCTCTGGAGTCATTCCATATGGGACGTTCTGGAGCTGCCCAAAAGGTCTCAATTGTCCCGCAGAAGAAATCCTGGAAGGGGGCATCCCACAGCTCCCAACGTGGGAAAACCTCCATGGTCTTGAGATTCAGCCATGTTCATGAAGGAGCAGTCATGCACAGAAACTCCAAACTGAGCCAACGTCTGATCCTCACTGTGACTTCAGATGCATGAGATATTGGTTCAGAACTTCAGGGGGTACCTGCACTGCCCTCGGCCTGAAGCTCAAGTCTAGCTTGTGTTCTCAGACTTCTGTCCTCACACTCCTGGCCCAGAAGCCCTCAAGTTTGGCAATTCTGGACCCACAATGCAGCACTCTGCCTGCCCTCTAGAAAAAAATATATTGCCTAATGAGGTGCCCAGGCATCTTAAAGGAGGATAAAACTACAAGGCACTCGACTGTACCCAAATTATATAGTCTAACCTGGGCACTAATGCACTGTCTGACACAACCTGAGCCCGAACCTCCTGACCAACACCCAGGTAGCTGACCGCACACTGAGCACATCAGACCCGCCATGGACTTAGGTCGTGATCTCTTCCCAACTGCGGTTTTCAGGATCAAGAACCTAGACCTTATCTCCAACCACTGCCCAGGTTTGAAAATGATGCAGAAAGCAGAACTCCTTCCCCATGGCAAGAAACCTTGTGATTGGCATGTTGTCCAAAGTTCAGTGTAGTTGAAACCAGTGTGTCACATGAAGCCCCGCCCATGCTCGCGGGCCACATTGGTCACAAACACACATTGTGACCCTCAGCCTGAGCCCAGTCCTCAAGTAAGGCCTCTCAGTGGCTGGATGAAGAGACAGCATATGGGGCCTGCATTGCCACTAGGACCCAATTTTTAACCATAGTTTGGGTTGTCCCTTCACTCTTCCCCAGGTCACTGCTTTGGAATTCCTCTTTGGTTGGGACACCTGAGGTAACATACCTGAAAGGAGACCTCCCAGCCCACAGATTTACGAAAAACAATTGGGACCGGGCAAAATTCACAGCGAGGAAGATTCGTCCATGGCCCATGAGGCCTCCCCACATTCGACGGCCTTTGTTGATACAAAATACAGAGACCATAGCTTGAGCAAGCGCCTCAGACTCGCTCTTTCTTCATATCCTGAAGAGTTCTTCTCATGGTTTGTAGATGGGGCCTGATATACCTACGTCACCGAACCAAGCTGAGTTTGTGTTTTCAGACATCTGTCCTCAAAGTACTGGGCCACACACACTCCAGGCTGGGGACAATGGAGCCAAACATTAGGACTGTGCCTACCCCATGCCAAGTCCATTGTACAATTTCGTACAAATTAGGAGAACCCTCCAAAGTCCCGAGGCCATCCCAATAGTGTAGGTCTCTGTGGACAAACAAGTGCGGTCTGACACCGTAATTGGATCCATTGCTTTGGTTTATAGGCATGTCTCCTCAAAATCCTGGATTCCAATACCAGCATAGGGGGTTTCCTGAGGCACCCATCAGAAATAATCTCGTCTCCACGAAGAATCTTGTGCATGGGACCTATGTAGGTCATGAAGGGGCAGTCATGCACAGAATCTACAACCTGAGCCCGAACCTCCTGACCAACAACCAGGCAGCTGACCGCACACTGAGCACATCAGACCCCCCAAGGCCTTAGGTCATCATCTCTTCCCAAATGCGGTTTTCAGGATTCAGAACCTAGCTGAGTTTGTGTTTTTTGACTTCTGTCCTCAAAGTCCTGGGCAACAAACGCTCCTGGCTGCGGCAGCTGTAGCCACACATTAGGACTGTGCCTACTTCACGAATGGGAATTCTGCCCATTCCATTGTCCAAAATTGTACAAATTAGGAGAACCCTCAAAGTCCCCGAGGTCATCCCAATATGTAGGTCTCCTTGGACAAACAAGGGCGGTCTGTCACCAGCTGAGCATCTACCTCCACTCATACCATAGATGGATGTCCCCAGAGAAGGAGATGGAACCAGACAGGACCCTAGGCCATAAGCGGATCCATTGCTTTGGTTTACAGGCATGTCTCCTCAAAATCCTGGATTCCAATACCAGCATAGGGGGTTTCCTGAGGCACCCATCAGAAAACATCTCGTCTCCACGAGGAAACTTGTGCATGGGACCTATGTCAAAATCTTAGGGAAATACTTGAAGTACCGGTGCCACCGCCCCATTCCAAGGTCCTCATGGACACAAACACACATTAGGCCCCATGCTCAGGAGATGTCCATTTCAAATGAACCACCCCGGTTGCTCCCGCAGAGCCATCCGATCTCCATTGTCTTGTTGCTAGGAGACAATTGGAATGCGAGGCGGGCTTCCCTGGCTTCCATCCTCGAACGGTGCTCTGGAGTCATTCCATATGGAATGTTTTGGAGCTGCCCAGCAGGTCTCAATTGTGCCGCAGAAGGAATCCTTGAAGGGGGTATCCCACAACTCCCAACGTGGGAAAACCTCCATGGCCTTGAGATTCCTCTCCGTTCATGAAGGGGCAGTCATGCACAGAAACTACAACCTGAGCCAACGTCTGATCCTCGCTGTGGCTTGAGATGCATGAGATATTGTTTCAGATGTGCAGGGGGTACCTGCCTTGCCCTCGGCCTGAAGCCCAAGTCTAGCTTGTGTTCTCAGACTTCTGTCCTCACACTACTGAACCAGAAGCCCTCAAGTTTGGCAATTCCGGACCCACAATGCAGCACTCTGCCTGCCCTCTAGAAAAAATATCATTTTAAAGAGCTACCCAGGCACATCAAATGAGGATCAACCTACACGGCACTCGACTGTACCCAAATTATATAGACTAACCTGGGCACTAATGCACTGTCTGACACAACCTGAGCCCGAACCTCCTGACCAACAACCAGGCAGCTGACCGCACACTGAGCACATCAGACCCACCATGGCCTTAGGTCATCATCTCTTCCCAACTGCGGTTTTCTGGTTCCCGTACCTAGACCTTATCTCCAACCACTGCCCAGGGATGAAAGTGATGCAGAAATCAGAACTCCTTCCCCATGGCAAGAGACCTTGTGATTGGCATATGGGGCCTTCCATGCCGCTAGGCCCCAAATTTTAACCATAGTTTTGGTTGTCCCCTCACTCTTCCCCAGGGCTCTGCTTAAGAATTCCTCTTTGGTTGGGACACCTGAGGTAACAAACCTGAAAGGAGACCTCCCGTCCCACAGATTGACGAAAAACAATTGGGACCGGGCCAAATCCCAAGAGAGGATGTTTTGTCCATGGCCCATGAGGCTTCCCCACATTCCACGGCCATCGTTGATACAAAATCCAGAGACCAAAGCCTGAGCAAGCGCCTCAGACTCGATCTTTCTTCATATCCTGAAGAGTTCTTCTCATGGTTTGTAGATTGGGCCTGCCATACCTACGTCCCCAAATCTAAGCTGAGTTTGTGTTTTCAGACTTCTGTCCTCAAAGTCCTGGGCCACACACCCTCCAGGCTGGGGACCCTGGAGCCACACATTTGGACTGTGCCTAATTCATGCATGGGAATTCTGCCCATTCCATTGTCCAAAATTGTACAAATTAGGAGATCCCTCCAAAGTCCCCGAGGCCATCCCAATATGTAGGTCTCTTTGGACAAACAAGGGCGGTCTGACACCAGCTGAGCAACTAGCTCCACTCAAACCATAGATGGATGTCCCCAGAGAAGGAGATGGAACCAGACAAGACCCGTGCCATAATCGGATCCATTGCTTTGGTTTACACACATGTGTCCGCAAAATCCTGAATTCCAATAGCAGCATAGGGGGTTTCCTGAGTCACCCATCAGAAAACATCTCGTCTCCATGAGGAAACTTGTGCATGGGACCTATGTCAAAATCGTAGGAGAATACTTCAGAGTCCCAGTGCCACCGCCCCATTCCAAAGTCCTCATGGACACAAACACACATTAGGCCCCATGCACAGGAAAGTCCATTTCAACTCAGCCACCCCGGTTGTTCCCGCAGAGCCATCCGATCTCCACTGTCTTGTTGCTAGGAGAGAATTGGAATGCGAGGCGGGCTTCCCTGGCATCCATCCTCGAACGGTGCTCTGGAGTCATTCCATATGGGATGTTTTGGAGCTGCCCAACAGGTCTCAATTGTCCCACAGAAGGAATCCTTGAAGGGGGCATCCCACAACTCCCAAGGAGGAAAAACCTGCATGGCCTCGAGATAACTCTCCGTTCATGAAGGGCAGTCATGCACAGAAACTACAACCTGAGTCAACGTCTGATCCTGCCGTGACTTCAGATGCATGAGATATGGGTTCAGATATGCAGGGGGTACCTGCCTTGCCCTCGGTGACGCCCAAGTCTAGCTTGTGTACTCAGACTTCTTTCCTCACACTACTGAACCAAAAGCCCTCAGTTTTGCAATTCCGGGCCCACAATGCAGCAATCTGCCTGCTCTCTAGAAAAAAATATCTTGCCTAATGAGCTGCCCAGGCTCCTCAAATGAGGATCAAACTACACGGCACTCGACTGTACCCAAATTATATAGTCTAACCTGGGCACTAATGCACTGACTGACACAACCTGAGCCCGAACCTCCTGACCAACAACCAGGCAGCTGACCACACACTGAGCACATGAGACCAACCATGGCCTTAGGTCATCATCTCTTCTCAACTGCGGTTTTCAGGATTCAGAACCTAGACCTTATCTCCAACCACTGCCAATGGTTGAAAATAATGCAGAAATCAGAACTCCTTCACCATGGCAAGAGACCTTGTGATTGGCATGTTGTCCAAAGTTCAGTGTAGTTTAAACCAGTATGGCCCATGAGGCCCCGCCGATGCTCGCGGGCCACATTGGTCACAAACACATATTGTGACCCTCAGCCTGAGCCCAGTCCTCAAGTAAGGCCTCTCAGGGGCTGGATGAAGAGACAGCATATGGGGCCTGCTATGCCTCTAGGACCCAAATTTTAACCATAGATTGGGTTGTCCCTTCACTCTTCCCCAGGGCTCTGCTTTGGAATTCCTCTTTGGTTGGGACACCTGAGTTAACAAACCTGAAAGGAGACCTCCCGTCCCACAGATTGACGATAAACAATTGGGACCAGGCCAAATCCCAAGAGAGGAAGTTTCGTTCATGACCCATGAGGCTTCCCCACATTCCACGGCCATCGTTGATACAAAATCCAGAGACCAAAGCCTGAGCAAGCGCCTCAGACTCGCTCTTTCTTCATATCCTGAAGAGTTCTTCTCATGGTTTGTAGATGGGGCCTGCCATACCTCCGTCCCCAAACCTAAGCTGAGTCTGTGTTTTCCGACTTCTGTCCTCAAAGTCCTGGGCCACTCACCCTCCAAGCTGGCGCCCCTGGAGCCACACATTAGGACTGTGCCTACTTCATGCATGGGAATTCTGCCCATTCCATTGTTCAAAATTGTACAAATTAGGAGATCCCTCCAAAGTCCCCGAGGCCATCCCAATATGTAGGTCTCTTTTGACAAACAAGGGCAGTCTGACACCAGCTGAGCAACTAGCTCCACTCAAACCATAGATGGATGTCCCCAGAGAAGGAGATAGAACCAGACAGGACCCTAGGCCATAATCGGATCCATTGCTTTGGTTTAAAGGCATGTCTCCTCAAAATCCTGGATTCCAATACCAGCATAGGGGGTTTCCTGAGGCACCAATCAGAAAACATCTGGTCTCCACGAGGAAACTTGTGCATGGGACCTATGTCAAAATCTTAGGAGAATACTTCAGAGTCCCGGTGCCACCGCCCCATTCCAAGGTCCTAATGGACACAACCACACATTAGGCCCCATATTCAGGAGCTGTCCATTTCAAATCAACCACCCAGGTTGCTCCAGCAGAGCCATCCCATCTCCACTATCTTGTTGCTAGGAGACAATTGGAATGCGAGGCGGGCTTCCCTGGCATCCATCCTCCAATGTTGCTCAGGAGTCATTCCATATGGGATGTTTTGGAGCTGCCCAACAGGTCTCAATTGTGCCGCAGAAGGAATCCTTGAAGGGGGCATCCCACAACTCCCAACGTGGGAAAACCTCCATGGCCTTGAGATTCCTCTCCGTTCATGAAGGGTCAGTCATGCCCAGAAACTACAACCTGAGCCAACGTCTGATCCTCGCCGTGACTTCAGATGCATGAGATATTGGTTCAGATGTGCAGGGGGTACCTGCCTTGCCCTCGGCCTGAAGCCCAAGTCTAGCTTGTGTTCTCAGACTTCTGTCCTCACACTACTTAACCAGAAGCCCTCAAATTTCTCAATTCCGGGCCCACAATGCAGCACGCTGCCTGCCCTCTAGAAAAAATATCTTGCCTAATGAGCTGCCCAGGCTCCTCAAATGAGGATCAACCACTCGACTGTACCCAAATTATAAAGTCTAACCTGGGCACTAATGCACTGTCTGACACAACCTGAGCCCGAACCTGCTGACCAACAACCAGGCAGCTGACCGCACACTGAGCACATCAGACCCACCATGGCCTTAGGTCATCATCTCTTCCCAACTGCGGTTTGCAGGATTCAGAACCTAGACCTTATCTCCAACCACTGCCCATGGTTGAAAATGATGCAGAAATCAGAACTCCTTCCCCATGGCAAGAGACCTTGTGATTGGCATGTTGTCCAAAGTTCAGTGTAGTTGAAAACAGTGTGGCCCATGAGGCCTCGCCCATGCTCACGGGCCACATTGGTCACAAACACCTTTTGTGACCCTCAGCCTGAGCCCAGTCCTCAAGTAAGGCCCCTCAGTGGCCGGATGAAGGGACAGCGTATGGGGCCTGCCATGCCCCTAGGCCCCAAATTTAACCATAGTTTTGGTTGTCCCTTCACTCTTCCCCAGGGCTCTGCTTTGGAATTTCTCTTTGGTTGGGACACCTGAGGTAACAATTGGGACCGGGCCAAATCCACAGAGAGGAAAATTCATCCATGGCCCATGAGGCCTCCCATCATTCCACGGCCATCGTTGACAAAAAATCCAGAGACCAAAGCCTGAGCAAGCGCCTCAGACTCGCTCTGTCTTTAATCCTGAAGAGTTCTTCTCATGGTTTGTAGATCGGGATTGCCATACCTACGTCCCCAAACCTAAGCTGAGTTTGTGTTTTCAGACTTCTGTCCTCAATGTCCTGGGCCACACACCCTCCAGTATAGGGCCCCTGGAGCCACACATTTGCACTGTGCCTACCCCATGCATGGTAATTCTGCCCATTCCATTGTCCAAAATTGTACAAATTAGGATAACCCTCAAAAGTCCCCGAGGCCATCCCAATATGTAGGTCTCTGTGGACAAACAAGGGCGGTCTGACACCAGCTAAGCATCTACCTCCACTCATACCATAGATGGATGTCCCCAGAGAAGGAGATGGAAACAGACAGGACCCTAGGCCATAATCGGATCCATTGCTTTGGTTACAGGCATGTCTCCTCAAAATCCTGGGTTCCAATACCAGCATAGGGGGTTTCCTGAGGCACCCATCAGAAAACGTCTTGTCTCCACGAAGAAACTTGTGCATGGGACCTATGTCAAAATATTAGGAGAATACTTCAGAGTCCTGGTGCCACCGCCCCATTCCAAGGTCCTCATGGACAAAAACAAACATTATGCCCCATGCTCAGGAGCTGTCCATTTCAAATCAGCCATCCCGGTTGCTCCCGCAGAGCCATCCGATTTCAACTGTCTTGTTGCTAGGAGACAATTGAAATGCGAGGCGGGCTTCCTTGGCATCCATCCTCGAACGGTGCTCTGGAGTCATTCCATATGGGATGTTTTGGAGCTGCCCAACAGGTCTCATTGTCCCGCAGAAGGAATCCTTGAAAGGGGCATTCCACAACTCCCAACGTGGGAAAACCTCCATGGCCTTGAGATTCCTCTCCGGTCATGAAGGGTCAGTCATGCCCAGAAACTACAACCTGAGCCAACGTCTGATCCTCGCCGTGACTTCAGATGCATGAGATATTGGTTCAGATGTGCAGGGGGTACCTGCCTTGCCCTCGGCCTGAAGCCCAAGTCTAGCTTGTGTTCTCAGACTTCTGTCCTCACACTACTTAACCAGAAGCCCTCAAATTTCTCAATTCCGGGCCCACAATGCAGCACGCTGCCTGCCCTCTAGAAAAAATATCTTGCCTAATGAGCTGCCCAGGCTCCTCAAATGAGGATCAACCTACCCGGCACTCAACTGTACCCAAATTATATAGTATAACCTGGGCACTCATGCACTGTCTGACACAACCTGAGCCCGAACCTCCTGACCAACAACAGGGCAGCTGACCGCACAGTGAGAACATCAGACCCACCATGGCCTTAGGTCATCATCTCTTCCCAACTGCGGTTTTCAGGATCCACAACCTAGACCTTATCTCCAACCACTGCCAATGGTTGAAAATGATGCAGAAATCAGAACTCCTTCCCTATGGCAAGAGACCTTGTGATTGGCATGTTGTCCAAAGTTCAGTGTAGTTGAAACCAGTGTGGCCCATGAGGCCTCGCCCATGCTCGCGGGCCACATTGGTCACAAACACACATTGTGACCCTCAGCCTGAGCCCAGTCCTCATGTAAGGCCTCTCAGGGGCTGGATGAAGAGACAGCATATGGGGCCTGCCATGCCCCTTCGCCCCAAATTTTAACCATAGTTTGGGTAGTCCCCTCACTCATCCCCAGGGCTCTGCTTTGGAATTCCTCTTTGGTTGGGACACCTGAGGTTTCTAATCCGAAAGGAGACCTCCAATCCCACAGATTGACGAAAAACAATTGGGACCGGGCTAAATCCCAAGAGAGGAAGTTTCATCCAAGGCCCATGAGGCTTCCGCACATTCCACGGATATCGTTGACACATAATCCAGAGACCAAAGCCTGAGCAAGCGCCTCAGACTCGCTCTTTCTTCATATCCTGAAGAGTTCTTCTCATGGTTTGTAGATTGGGCCTGCCATACCTATGTCCCCAAACCTAAGCTGATTCTGTGTTTTCCGACTTCTGTTCTCAAAGTCCTGGGCCACACACCCTCCAGGATGGGGCCCCCGGAGCCACACATTTGCACTGTGCCTATTTCATGCATGGGAATTCTGCCCATTCCATTGTCCAAAATTGTACAAATTAGGAGATCCCTCCAAAGTCCCCGAGGCCATCCCAATATGCAGGTCTCTTTGGACAAACAAGGGCGGTCTGACACCAGCTGAGCAACTAGCACCACTCAAACCATAGATGGATGTCCCCAAAAAAGGAGATGGAACCGGACAGGACCCTAGGCCATAATCGGATCCATTGCTTTGCTTTAAAGGCATGTCTCCTCAAAATCCTGGATTCCAATACCAGCATATTGGGTTTCCTGAGGCACCCATCAGAAAAAAACTCATCTCCACGAAGAAACTTGTGCATGGGACCTATGTCAAAATCTTAGGAGAATACTTCAGAGTCCCGGTGCCACCGCCCGATTCCAAAGTCCTAATGGACACAACCACACATTAGGCCCCATATTCAGGAGCTGTCCATTTCAAATCAGCCACACAGGTTGCTCCCGCAGAACCATCCCATCTCCACTTTCTTGTTGCTAGGAGACAATTGGAATGCGAGGCGGGCTTCCCTGGCATCCATCCTCGAACTGTGTCTGGAGTCATTCCATTTGGCATGCTTTGGAGCTGCCCAACAGGTCTCAAATGTCCCGCAGAAGGAATCCTTGAAGGGGGCATCCCACAACTCCCAACGAGATAAAACCTCCATGGCCTTGAGATTTCTCTCCGTTCATGAAGGGCAGTCATGCACAGCAACTACAACCTGTCTCAACGTCTGATACTGCCGTGACTTTAGATGCATGAGATATTGGTTCAGATGTGCAGGGGGTACCTGCCTTGCCCTCGGCCTGAAGCCCAAGTCTAGCTTGTGTTCTCAGACTTCTGTCCTCACACTACTGAACCAGAAGCTCTCAAGTTTGGCAATTCAGGACCCACAATGCAGCACTCTGCCTGCTGTCTAGAAAAAATATCTTGCCTAAAGAGCTGCCCAGGCACCTCAAATGAGGATCAACCTACACGGCACTCGACTGTACCCAAATTATATAGTCTAACCTGGGCACTAATGCACTGTCTGACACAACCTGAGCCCGACCTCCTGACCAACAACCAGGCAGCTGACCGCACACCTAGCACATCAGACCCACCATGGCCTTAGGTCATCATCTCGTTCCAACTGCGGTTTTCAGGCTTCCGAACCTAGACCTTATCTACAACGACTGCCCAGGGTTGAAAATGATGCAGAAATCAGAACTCCTTCCCCATGGCAAGAGACCTTGTGATTGGCATGTTGTCCAAAGTTCAGTGTAGATGAAAACAGTGTAGCCCATGAGGACCCGCCCATGCTCACAGGCCACATTGGTCACAAACAAACATTGTGACCCTCAGCCTGAGCCCAGTCCTCAAGTAAGGCCTCTCAGGGGCTGGATGAAGAGACAGCATATGGGGCCTGCCATGCCCCTAGGCCCCAAATTTTAACCATAGTTTGGGTTGTCCCTTCACTCTTCCCCAGGGCTCTGCTTTGGTATTCCTCTTTGGTTGGGACACCCGAGTTAACAAACCTGAAGGAGACCTCCCATCCCACAGATTGACGAAAAACAATTGGGACCGGGCCAAATCCCAAGAGAGGAATTTTCGTCCATGGCCCATGAGGCTTCCCCACATGCCACGGCCATCGTTGACACCAAATCCAGAGACCAAAGCCTGAGCAAGCGCCTCAGACTCGCTCTTTCTTGATATCCTGAAGAGTTATTCTCATGGTTTGTAGATTGGGCCAGCCATACCTACGTCCCCAAACCTAAGCTGATTCTGTGTTTTCCGACTTCTGTCCTCAAAGTCCTGGGCCACATTCCCTCCAGGTTGGGGCCCCTGGAGCCACACATTAGGACTGTGCCTACTTCATGCATGGGAATTCTGCCCATTCCATTGTCCAAAATTGTACAAATTAGGAGATCCCTCCAAAGTCCCCGAGGCCATCCCAATATGTATGTCTCTTTGGACAAACAAGGGCGGTCTGACACCAGCTGAGCAACTAGCTCCACTCAAACCATAGATGGATGTCCCCAGAGAAGGAGATGGAACCAGAAAGGACCCTAGGCCATAATCTGATCCATTGCTTTGGTTTACAGGCACGTCTCCTCAAAATCCTGGATTCCAATACCAGCATACGGGGTTTCCTGAGGCACCCATCAGAAAACATCTCGTCTCCATGAGAAAACTTGTGCATGGGACCTATGTCAAAATTGTAGGAGAATACTTCAGAGTCCCAGTGCCACCGCCCCATTCCAAAGTCCTCATGGACACAAACACACATTAGGCCCCATGCACAGGAAAGTCCATTTCAACTCAGCCACCCCGGTTGCTCCCGCAGAGCCATCCGATCTCCACTGTCTTGTTGCTAGGAGACAATTGGAATGCGAGGCGGGCTTCCCTGGCATCCATCCTCCAACGGTGCTCAGGAGTCATTCCATATGGGATGTTTTGGAGCTGCCCAACAGGTCTCAATTGTGCCGCAGAAGGAATCCTTGAAGGGGGCATCCCACAACTCCCAACGTGGGAAAACCTCCATGGCCTTGAGATTCCTCTCCGTTCATGAAGGGTCAGTCATGCACAGAAACTACAACCTGAGCCAACGTCTGATCCTCGCCGTGACTTCAGATGCATGAGATATTGGTTCAGATGTGCAGGGGGTACCTGCCTTGCCCTCGGCCTGAAGCCCAAGTCTAGCTTGTGTTCTCAGACTTCTGTCCTCACACTACTTAACCAGAAGCCCTCAAGTATGGCAATTCCGGGCCCACAATGCAGCACTCTGCCTGCCCTCTAGAAAAAATATCTTGCCTAATGAGCTGCCCAGGCTCCTCAAATAAGGATCAACCTACACGGCACTCAACTGTACCCAAATTATATAGTCTAACCTGGGCACTCATGCACTGTCTGACACAACCTGAGCCCGAAGCTCCTGACCAACAACCAGGCAGCTGACCGCACACTGAGAACATCAGACCCACCATGGCCTTAGGTCATCATCTCTTCCCAACTGCGGTTTTCAGGATCCACAACCTAGACCTTATCTCCAACCACTGCCAATGGTTGAAAATGATGCAGAAATCAGAACTCCTTCACTATGGCAAGAGACCTTGTGATTGGCATGTTGTCCAAAGTTCAGTGTAATTGAAACCAGTGTGGCCCATGAGGCCTCGCCCATGCTCGCGGGCCACATTGGTCACAAACACACATTGTGACCCTCAGCCTGAGCCCAGTCCTCATGTAAGGCCTCTCAGGGGCTGGATGAAGAGACAGCATATGGGGCCTGCCATGCCCCTACGCCCCAAATTTTAACCATAGTTTTGGTAGTCCCCTCACTCATCCCCAGGGCTCTGCTTTGGAATTCTTCTTTGGTTGGGACACCTGAGGTAACAAACCTGAAAGGAGACCTCCAATCCCACAGATTGACGAAAAACAATTGGGACAGGGCCAAATCCACAGAGAGGAATATAAGTCCATGGCCCATGAGGCTTTCCAACAATCCACAGCCATGGTTGACACAAAATCCACAGACCAATGCCTGAGCAAGCGCCTCAGTCTCGCTCTGTCTTTGATCCTGAGGAGTTCTTCTCATGGTTTGTAGATCGGGACTGCCATACCTACGTCCCCAAACCTAAGCTGAGTTTGTGTTTTCAGACTTCTGTCCTCAATGTCCTGGGCCACACACCCTCCAGACTAGGGCCCCTGGCGCCACACATTAGGACTGTGCCTACCCCATGCATTGTAATTCTGCCCATTCCATTGTCCAAAGTTGTACAAATTAGGGTAACCCTCAAAAGTCCCCGAGGCCATCCCAATATGTAGGTCTCTGTGGACAAACAAGGGCGGTCTGACACCAGCTAAGAATCTACCTCCACTCATACCATAGATGGATGTCCCCAGAGAAGGAGATAGAATCAGACAGGACCCTAGGCCATAATCGGATCCATTGCTTTGGTTTACAGACCTGTCTCCTCAAAATCCTGGATTCCAATACTAGCATAGGGGGTTTCCTGAGGCACCCATCAGAAAACATCTCGTCTCCACGAAGAAACTTGTGCATGGGACCTATGTCAAAATCTTAGGAGAATACTTCAGAGTCCCGGTGCCACCGCCCCATTCCAAGGTCCTCATGGACACAAACAAACATTATGCCCCATGTTCAGGAGCTGTCCATTTCAAATCAGCCATCCCGGTTGCTCCTGCAGAGCCATCCGATCTCAACTGTCTTGTTGTTAGGAGACAATTGGAATGCGAGGCGGGCTACCCTGGCATCCATCCTCGAACGGTGCTCTGGAGTCATTCCATATGGGATGTTTTGGAGCTGCCCAACAGGTCTCAATTGTCCCGCAGAAGGAATCCTTGAAGGGGGCATTCCACAAGTCCCAACGTGGGAAAACCTCCATGGCCTTGAGATGTCTCTCCGTTCATGAAGGGGCAGTCATGAACAGAAACTACAACCTGAGCCAACGTCTGATCCTCGCCGTGACTTCAGATGCATGAGATATTGGTTCAGATGTGCAGGGGGTACCTGCCTTGCCCTCGGCCTGAAGCCCAAGTCTAGCTTGTGTTCTCAGACTTCTGTCCTCACACAACTGAACCAGAAGCTCTCAAGTTTGGCAATTCAGGACCCACAATGCAGCACTCTGCCTGCTGTCTAGAAAAAATATCTTGCCTAAAGAGCTGCCCAGGCACCTCAAATGAGGATCAACCTACACGGCACTCGACTGTACCCAAATTATATAGTCTAACCTGGGCACTAATGCACTGTCTGACACAACCTGAGCCCGACCTCCTGACCAACAACCAGGCAGCTGACCGCACACCTAGCACATCAGACCCACCATGGCCTTAGGTCATCATCTCGTTCCAACTGCGGTTTTCAGGCTTCCGAACCTAGACCTTATCTACAACGACTGCCCAGGGTTGAAAATGATGCAGAAATCAGAACTCCTTCCCCATGGCAAGAGACCTTGTGATTGGCATGTTGTCCAAAGTTCAGTGTAGATGAAAACAGTGTAGCCCATGAGGCCCCCCCATGCTCACAGGCCACATTGGTCACAAACAAACATTGTGACCCTCAGCCTGAGCCCAGTCCTCAAGTAAGGCCTCTCAGGGGCTGGATGAAGAGACAGCATATGGGGCCTGCCATGCCCCTAGGCCCCAAATTTTAACCATAGTTTGGGTTGTCCCTTCACTCTTCCCCAGGGCTCTGCTTTGGTATTCCTCTTTGGTTGGGACACCCGAGTTAACAAACCTGAAAGGAGACCTCCCGGCCCACAGATTGACGAAAAACAATTGGGACCGGGCCAAATCCCAAGAGAGAAAGTTTCGTCCATGGCCCATGAGGCTTCCCCACATGCTTCGGCCATCGTTGACACAAAATCCAGAGACCAAAGCCTGAGCAAGCGCCTCAGACTCGTTCTTTCTTGATATCCTGAAGAGTTATTCTCATGGTTTGTAGATTGGCCTGCCATACCTACGTCCCCAAACCTAAGCTGATTCTGTGTTTTCCGACTTCTGTCCTCAAAGTCCTGGGCCACATTCCCTCTAGGTTGGGGCCCCTGGAGCCACACATTAGGACTGTGCCTACTTCATGCATGGGAATTCTGCCCATTCCATTGTCCAAAATTGTTCAAATTAGGAGATCCCTCCAAAGTCCCCGAAGCCATCCCAATATGTATGTCTCTTAGGACAAACAAGGGCGGTCTGACACCAGCTGAGCAACTAGCTCCACTCAAACCATAGATGGATGTCCCCAGAGAAGGAGATGGAACCAGAAAGGACCCTAGGCCATAATCTGATCCATTGCTTTGGTTTACAGGCACGTCTCCTCAAAATCCTGGATTCCAATACCAGCATACGGGGTTTCCTGAGGCACCCATCAGAAAAAATCTCGTCTCCATGAGAAAACTTGTGCATGGGACCTATGTCAAAATCTTAGGAGAATACTTCAGAGTCCCAGTGCCACCGCCCCATTCCAAAGTCCTCATGGACACAAACACACATTAGGCCCCATGCACAGGAAAGACCATATCAACTCAGCCAACGAGGTTGCTCCCGCAGAGCCATCCGATCTCCACTGTCTTGTTGCTAGGAGACAATTGGAATGCGAGGCGGGCTTCCCTGGCATCCATCCTCCAACGGTGCTCAGGAGTCACCCATATGGGATGTTTTGGAGCTGCCCAACAGGTCTCAATTGTGCCGCAGAAGGAATCCTTGAAGGGGGCATCCCACAACTCCCAACGTGGGAAAACCTCCATGGCCTTGAGATTCCTCTCCGTTCATGAAGGGTCAGTCATGCACAGAAACTACAACCTGAGCCAAAGTCTGATCCTCGCCGTGACTTCAGATGCATGAGATATTGGTTCAGATGTGCAGGGGGTACCTGCCTTGCCCTCGGCCTGAAGCCCAAGTCTAGCTTGTGTTCTCAGACTTCTGTCCTCACACTACTTAACCAGAAGCCCTCAAGTTTGGCAATTCCGGGCCCACAATGCAGCACTCTGCCTGCCCTCTAGAAAAAATATCTTGCCTAATGAGCTGCCCAGGCTCCTCAAATAAGGATCAACCTATACGGCACTCAACTGTACCCAAATTATATAGTCTAACCTGGCACTCATGCACTGTCTGACACAACCTGAGCCCGAAGCTCCTGACCAACAACCAGGCAGCTGACCGCACACTGAGAACATCAGACCCACCATGGCCTTGGTCATCATCTCTTCCCAACTGCGGTTTTCAGGTCTCCAAACCTGGGCCTTATCTCCAACCACTGCCCAGGGTTGAAAATGATGCAGAAATCAGAACTCCTTCACCATGGCAAGAGACCTTGTGATTGGCATGTTGTCCAAAGTTCAGTGTAGTTGAAACCAGTGTGGCCCATGAGGCCCGGCCCCTGCTCACGGGCCACATTGGACACAAACACACATTGTGACCCTCAGCCTGAGACCAGTCCTCAAGTAAGGCCTCTCAGTGGCTGGTGAAGAGACAGCATATGGGGCCTGACATGCCCCTAGGCCCCAAATTTTAACCATAGTTTGGGTTGTCCCTTCACTCTTCCCCAGGGCTCTGCTTTGGAAATCCTCTTTGGTTGGGACACCTGAGGTTACAAACATGAAAGGAGATCTCCCATCCCACAGATTGACGAAAAACAATTGGGACCGGGCCAAATCCACAGAGGGGAAGATTCGTCCATGGCCCATGAGGTCTCCCCACATTCCAAGGATATCGTTTACACAAAATCTAGAGACCCAAGCCTGAGCATGCGCCTAAGACTCACTCTTTCTTCATATCCTGAAGAGTTCTTCTCATGGTTTGTAGATTGGGCCTGCCAGACCTACATCCCCAAACCTAAGCTGAGTCTGTGTTTTCAGACTTATGTGCTCAAAGTTCTGGGCCACACACCCTCCAGGATGGGGCCACTGGAGCCACACATTAGGACTGTGCCTACCCCATGCATGGGAATTCTGCCCATTCCATTGTCCAAAATTGTACAAATTAGGAGAACCCTCCAAGTCCCCGAGGCCATCCCAATATGTAGGTCTCTGTGGACAAACAAGGGCTGTCTGACACCTGCTGAGCATCTACCTCCACTCATACCATAGATGGATGTCCCCAGAGAAGGATATGGTACCAGACAGGACCCTAGGCCATAATCGGATCCATTGCTTTGGTTTACAGGCATGTCTCCTCAAAATCCTGGATTCTAATACCAGCATAGGGGGTTTCCTGAGGCACCCATTAGAAAAAATCTCGTCTCCATGAGGAAAATTCTGCATGGGACCTATGTCAAAATCTTAGGAGAATACTTCAGAGTCCCAGTGCCACCGCCCCATTCCAAGGTCCTCATGAACACAAAAAAAAATTAGGCCCCATTATCGGGAACGTCCATTTCAATTCAGCCACCCCGGTTGCTCCCGCGGAGCCATCCAAACTCCACTGTCTTGTTGCTACGAGACAATTGGAATGCGAGGCAGGCTTCCCTGGCATCCATTCTCGAACGGTGCACTGGAGTCATTCAATATGTGATGTTTTGGAGCTGCCAAACAGGTCTCAATTGTCCCGCAGAAGGAATACTTGATCCAGCTCCCAAAGTGGGACAACCTCCATGGCCTTGAGATTCCTCTCCGTTCATGAAGTTGCAGTCATGCACAGAAACTACAACCTGAGCCAACGTCTTCCTCGCCGTGACATCAGATGAATGAGATATTGGTTCAGATGTGCAGGGGGTACCTGCCTTGCCCTCGGGCTGAAGCCCAAGTCTAGCTTGTGGTCTCAGACTTCTGTCCTCACATTACTGGCCCAGAAGCCCTCACGTTTGGCAATTCCGGACCCACAATGCAGCACTCTGCCTGCCCTCTAGAAAAAATATCTTCCCTAATGAGCTGCCCAGGCACCTCAAATGAGGATCAACCTACACGGCACTCGACTGTACCCAAATTACATAGTCTAACCTGGGCACTAATGCACTGTCTGACACAACCTGAGCCCGAAGCTCCTGACCAACATCCAGGCAGCAGACCGCACACTGAGCACATCAGACCTAAAATGGCCTTGGTCATCATCTCTTCCCAACTGCGGTTTTCAGGCTTCCGAACTTAGACCTTATCTCCAACCACTGCCTAGGGTTGAAAATGATGCAGAAATCAGAACTCCTTCTCAATGGCAAGAGACCTTGTGATTGGCATGTTGTCCAAAGTTCAGTGTAGTTGAAACCAGTGTGGCCCATGAGGCCCGGCCCCTGCTCACAAGCCACATTGGACACAAACACACATTGTGACCTTCAGCCTGAGCCCAGTCCTCAAGTAAGGCCTCTCAGTGGCTGGTGAAAAGACAGCATATGGGGCCTGCCATGCCCGTAGGCCCCAAATTTTAACCATAGTTTAGGTTGTCCCTTCACTCTTCCCCAGGGCTCTGCTTTGGAATTCCTCTTTGGTTGGGACACCTGAGGTTACAAACATGAAAGGAGACCTCCCATCCCACAGATTGACGAAAAACAATTGGGACCGGGCCAAATCCACAGAGAGGAAGATTCGTCCATGGCCCATGAGGCCTCCCCTCATTCCACGGCCATCGTTGACACAAAATCCAGAGACCAAAGCCTGAGCAAGCGCCTCAGACTCGCTCTTTCTTCGTATCCTGAAGATTTCTCCTCATGGTTTGTAGATTGGGCCTGTCATACCTACGTCCCCAACCTAAGCTGAGTTTGTGTTTTCCGACTTCTGTCCTCAAAGTCCTGGGCCACACACCCTCCAGGCTGGGGCCACTGGAGCCACACATTAGGACTGTGCCTACCGCATGCATCTGAATTCTGTCCATTCCATTGTCCAAAATTGTACAAATTAGGAGAACTCTCCAAAGTCCCCGAGGCCATCCCAATATGTAGGTCTTTGTGGACAAACAAGGGCAGTCTGACACCAGCTGAGCATCTACCTCCACACATACCATAGATGGATGTCCCCAGAGAAGGAGATGGAACCAGTCAGGACCCTAGGCCATAATCGGATCCATTGTTTGGTTTACAGGCATGTCTCCTCAAAATCCTGGATACTAATACCAGCATAGGGGGTTTCCTGAGGCACCCATCAGAAAAAATCTCGTCTCCACGAGGAAACATGTGCATGGGACCTATGTCAAAATCTTAGGAGAATACTTCAGAGTCCCAGTGCCACCGCCCCATTCCAAGGTCCTCATGGACACAAACACATATTAGGCCCCATTCTCGGGAACGTGCATTTCAACTCAGCCACCCTGGTTGCTCCCGCAGAGCCATCCGAGCTCCACTGTCTTGTTGCTAGGAGACAATTGGAATGCGAGGCGGGCTTCCCTGGCATCCATCCTCGAACGGTGCTCTGGAGTCATTCCATATGGGACGTTTTGGAGCTGCCCAACAGGTCTCAATTGTCCCGCAGAAGGAATCGTTGAAGGGGGCATCCCACAACTCCCAACGTGGGAAAAACTTCATGGCCTTTAGATTCCGCTCCGTTCATGAAGGGGCAGTCATGCACAGAAACTCCAATCTGAGCCAACGTCTGATCCTCGCCGTGACTTCAGATGCATGAGATCTTGGTTCAGATGTGCAGGGGGTATCTGCCTTGCCCTCGGCCTGAAGCCCAAGTCTAGCTTGTGGTCTCAGACTTCTGTCCTCACATTACTGGCCCAGAAGCCCTCACGTTTGGCAATTCCAGACCCACAATGCAGCACTCTGTCTGCCCTCTAGAAAAAATATCTTGCCTAATGAGCTGCCCGGGCACCTCAAATGAGGATCAACCTTCAAGGCACTCGACTGTACCCAAATTACATAGTCTAACCTGGGCATTAATGCACTGTCTGACACAACCTGAGCCCGAACCTCCTGACCAACAACCAGGCAGCTGACCGCACACTGAGCACATCAGACCCACCATGGCCTTGGTCATCATCTCTTCCCAACTGCGGTTTTCAGGCTTCCGAACTTAGACCTTATCTCCAACCACTGCCCAGGGTTGAAAATGATGCAGAAATCAGAACTCCTTCAACATGGCAAGAGACCTTGTGATTGGCATGTTGTCCAAAGTTCAGTGTAGTTGAAACCAGTGTGGCCCATGAGGCCCGGCCCCTGCTCACGGGCCACATTGGTCACAAACACACATTGTGACCCTCAGCCTGAGACCAGTCCTCAAGTAAGGCCTCTCAGTGGCTGGTGAAGAGACAGCATATGGGGCCTGACATGCCCCTAGGCCCCAAATTTTAACCATAGATTGGGTTGTCCCTTCACTCTTCCCCAGGGCTCTGCTTTGGAAATCCTCTTTGGTTGGGACACCTGAGGTTACAAACATGAAAGGAGACCTCCCATCCCACAGATTGACGAAAAACAATTGGGACCGGGCCAAATACACAGAGAGGAAGATTCATCCATGGCCCATGAGGCCTCCCCTCATTCCACGGCCATCGTTGACACAAAATCCAGAGACCAAAGCCAGAGTAAGCGCCTCAGACTCGCTCTTTCTTCGTATCCTGAAGATTTCTTCTCATGGTTTGTAGATTGGGCCTGCCATACCTACGTCCCCAAACCTAAGCTGAGTTTGTGTTTTCAGATTTCTGTCCTCAAAGTCCTGGGCCACACACCCTCCAGGATGCGGCCCCTGGAGGCACACATTAGGACTGGACCTACCCCATGCATGGGAATACTGCCCATTCCATTGTCCAAAATTGTACAAATTAGGAGAACCCTCCAAGTCCCCGAGGTCATCCCAATATGTAGGTCTCTGTGGACAAACAAGGGCGGTCTGACACCTGCTGAGCATCTACCTCCACTCATACCATAGATGGATGTCCCCAGAGAAGGATATGGTACCAGACAGGACCCTAGGCCTTAATCGGATCCATTGCTTTGGTTTAATGGCATGTCTCCTCAAAATCCTGGATTCCAATACCAGCATAGGGGGTTTCCTGAGGCACCCATCAGAAAAAATCTCGTCTCCACGAGGAAACTTGTGCTTGGGACCTATGTCAAAATCTTAGGAGAATACTTCAGAGTCCCAGTGCCACCGCCCCATTCCAAGGTCCTCATGGACACAAACACACATTAGGCCCCATGCTCAGGAAAGACCATATCAACTCAGCCAACCAGGTTGCTTCCGCAGAGCCATCCGATTACCACTGTCTTGTTGATAGGAGACAATTGGAATGCGAGGCGGGCTTCCCTGGAATCCATCCTTGAACGGTGCTCTGGAGTCATTCCATATGGGATGTTTTGGAGCTGCCCAACAGATCTCAATTGTGCCGCAGAAGGAATCCTTGAAGGGGGTGTCCCACAACTCCCAACGTGGGAAAACCTCCATGGCCTTGAGATTCCTCTCCGTTCATGAAGGGGCAGTCATGCACCGAAACTACAACCTGAGCCAATGTCTGATCCTCGCCGTGACTTCAGATGCATGAGATATTGGTTCAGATGTGCAGGGGGTACCTGCCTTGCCCTCGGCCTGAAGCCCAAGTTTAACTTGTGTTCTCAGACTTCTGTCCTCACACTACTGGCCCAGAAGCCCTCTCGTTTGGCAATTCCGGAACCACAATGCAGCACTCTGCCTGCTCTCTAGAAAAAATATCTTGCCTAATGAGCTGCCCAGGCACCTCAAATGAGGATTAACCTACACGACACTCGACTGTACCCAAATTACATAGTCTAACCTGGGCAATAATGCACTGTCTGACACAACCTGAGCCCGAACCTGCTGACCAACAACCAGGCAGCTGACCGCACACTGAGCACATCAGACCCACCATGGCCTTAGGTCATCATCTCTTCCCAACTGCAGTTTTCAGGCTTCCGAACCTAGACCTTATCTCCAACAACTGCCCAGGGTTGAAAATGATGCAGAAATCAGAACTCCTTCACCATGGCAAGAGACCTTGTGATTGGCATGTTGTCCAAAGTTCAGTGTAGATGAAACCAGTGTGACCCATGAGGCCCCGCCTCTGCTCGCGAGCCACATTGGTCACAAACACACATTGTGACCCTCAGCCTGAGCCCAGTCCTCAAGTAAGGCCTCTCAGTGGCTGGTGAAAATACAGCATATGGGGCCGGACATGCCTCTAGGCCCCAAATTTTAACCACTGATTGGGATGTCCCTTCACTCTTCCCCAGGTCTCTGCTTTGGAATTCCTCTTTGGTTGGGACACCTGATTACAAACCTGAAAGGAGACCTCCCATCCCACAGATTGACGAAAAACAATTGGGACCGGGACAAATCCACAGAGAGGAAAATTCGTCCATGGCCCATGAGGTCTCCCCACATTCCACGGATATCGTTGACTCAAAATCCATAGACCAAAGCCTGAGCAAGCGCCTCAGACTCGCTCTTTCATCATATCCTGAAGAGTTCTCCTCATGGTTTGTAGATTGGGCCTGCCATACCTACATGCCCAAACCTAGGCTGAGTTTGTGTTTTCAGACTTCTGTCCTCAAAGTTCTGGGCCACACACCCTCCAGGATGGGGCCCCTGGAGGCACACATTAGGACTGGACCTACCCCATGCATGGGAAACTGCCCATTTCATTTTCCAAAATTGTACAAATTAGGAGAACCCTCCAAAGTCCCCGAGGCCATCCCAATATGTAGGTCTCTGTGGACAAACAAGGGCAGTCTGACACCAGCTGAGCATCTACCTCAACTCATACCATAGATGGAATTCCCCAGTGAAGGAGATGGAACCAGTCAGGACCCTAGGCCATAATCGCATCCATTGCTTTGTTTTACAGGCATGTCTCCTCAAAATCCTGGATACTAATACCAGCATAGGGGGTTAACTGAGGCACCCATCAGAAAAAATCTCGTCTCCACGAGGAAACTTGTGCATGGGACCTATGTCAAAATCTTAGGAGAATTTTCAGAGTCCCAGTTCCACCGCCCCATTCCAAGGTCCTCATGGACACAAACACATATTAGGCCCCATTCTCGGGAACGTCCATTTCAACTCAGCCACCCCGGTTGCTCCAGCAGAGCCATCCGAGCTCCACTGTCTTGTTGCTAGGAGACAATTGGAATGCGAGGCGGGCTTCCCTGGCATCCATTCTCGAACGGTGCTCTGGAGTCATTCCATATGGTATATTTTGGAGCTGCCCAACAGGTCTCAAATGTCCCGCAGAAGGAATCCTTGAAGGGGGCATCCCCCAACTCCCAACGTGGGAAAAACTCCATGGACTTTAGATTCCGCTCCGTTCATGAAGGGGCAGTCATGCACAGAGACTCCAATCTGAGCCAACGTCTGATCCTCGCCGTGACTTCAGATGCATGAGATATTGGTTCAGATGTGCAGGGGGTATCTGCCTTGCCCTCGGCCTGATCTCAAGTCTAGCTTGTGGTCTCAGACTTCTGTCCTCACATTAATGGCCCAGAAGCCCTCACGTTTGGCAATTCCAGACCCACTATGCAGCACTCTGCCTGCCCTCTAGAAAAAATATCTTGCCTAATGAGCTGCCCGGGCACCTCAAATGAGGATCAACCTTCAAGGCACTCGACTGTACCCAAATTACATAGTCTAACCTGGGCATTAATGCACTGTCTGACACAACCTGAGCCCGAACCTCCTGACCAACAACCAGGCAGCTGATCGCACACTGAGCACATCAGACCCACCATGGCCTTGGTCATCATCTCTTCCCAACTGCGGTTTTCAGGCTTCCAAACCTGGACCTTATCTCCAACCACTGCCCAGGGTTGAAAATGATGCAGAAATCAGAACTCCTTCAACATGGAAAGAGACCTTGTGATTGGCATGTTGTCCAAAGTTCAGTGTAGTTGAAACCAGTGTGGCCCATGAGGCCCGGCCCCTGCTCACGGGCCACATTGGTCACAAACACACATTGTGACCCTCAGCCTGAGACCAGTCCTCAAGTAAGGCCTCTCAGTGGCTGGTGAAGAGACAGCATATGGGGCCTGACATGCCCCTAGGCCCCAAATTTTAACCATAGTTTAGGTTGTCCCTTCACTCTTCCCCAGGGCTCTGCTTTGGAAATCCTCTTTGGTTGGGACACCTGAGGTTACAAACATGAAAGGAGACCTCCCATCCCACAGATTGACGAAAAACAATTGGGACTGGGCCAAATCCACAGAGAGGAAGATTCGTCCGTGGCCCATGAGGCCTCCCCTCATTCCACGGCCATCGTTGACACAAAATCCAGAGACCAAAGCCTGAGCAAGCGCCTCAGACTCGCTCTTTCTTCGTATCCTGAAGATTTCTTCTCATGGTTTGTAGATTGGGCCTGTCATACCTACGTCCCCAACCTAAGCTGAGTTTGTGTTTTCCGACTTCTGTCCTCAAAGTCCTGGGCCACACACCCTCCAGGCTGGGGCCACTGGAGCCACACATTAGGACTGTGCCTACCCCATGCATCTGAATTCTGTCCATTCCATTGTCCAAAATTGTACAAATTAGGAGAACCCTCCAAAGTCCCCGAGGCCATCCCAATATGTAGGTCTTTGTGGACAAACAAGGGCAGTCTGACACCAGCTGAGCATCTACCTCCACTCATACCATAGATGGATGTCCCCAGAGAAGGATATGGTACAAGACAGGACCCTAGGCCATAATCGGATCCATTGCTTTGGTTACAGGCATGTCTCCTCAAAATCCTGGAGTCCAATACCAGCATAGGGGGTTTCCTGAGGCACCCATCAGAAAACATCTCGTCTCCATGAGGAAACTTGTGCATGGGACCTATGTCAAAATCTTAGGAGAATACGTCACAGTCCCGGTGCCACTGCCCCATTCCAAAGTCCTCATGGACACAAACACATATTAGGCCCCATTCTCGGGAACGTCCATTTCAACTCAGCCACCCCGGTTGCTCCCGCAGAGCCATCCGATCTCCACTGTCTTGTTGCTAGGAGACAATTGGAATGCGAGGCGGGCTTCCCTGGAATCCATCCTCGAACGGTGCTCTGGAGTCATTCCATATGGGATGTTTTGGAGCTGCCCAAAAGGTCTCAATTGTCCCGCAGAAGGAATCCTTGAAGGGGGCATCCCACAACTCCCAACGTGGGAAAAACTCCATGGCCTTTAGATTCCGCTCCGTTCATGAAGTGGCAGTCATGCACAGAAACTCCAATCTGAGCCAACGTCTGATCCTCGCCGTGACTTCAGATGCATGAGATATTGGTTCAGATGTGCAGGGGGTATCTGCCTTGCCCTCGGCCTGAAGCCCAAGTCTAGCTTGTGGTCTCAGACTTCTGTCCTCACATTACTGGCCCAGAAGCCCTCACGTTTGGCAATTCCAGACCCACAATGCAGCACTCTGTCTGCCCTCTAGAAAAAATATCTTGCCTAATGAGCTGCCCGGGCACCTCAAATGAGGATCAACCTTCAAGGCACTCGACTGTACCCAAATTACATATTCTAACCTGGGCATTAATGCACTGTCTGACACAACCTGAGCCCGAACCTCCTGACCAACAACCAGGCAGCTGACCGCACACTGAGCACATCACACCCACCAATGCCTTGGTCATCATCTCTTCCCAACTGCGGTTTTCAGGCTTCCAAACCTGGACCTTATCTCCAACCACTGCCCAGGGTAGAAAATGATGCAGAAATCAGAACTCCTTCAACATGGCAAGAGACCTTGTGATTGGCATGTTGTCCAAAGTTCAGTGTAGTTGAAACCAGTGTGGCCCATGAGGCCCGGCCCCTGCTCACGGGCCACATTGGTCACAAACACACATTGTGACCCTCAGCCTGAGACCAGTCCTCAAGTAAGGCCTCTCAGTGGCTGGTGAAGAGACAGCATATGGGGACTGACATGCCCCTAGGCCCCAAATTTTAAAAATAGTTTGGGTTGTCCCTTCACTCTTCCCCAGGGCTCTGCTTTGGAATTCCTCTTTGGTTGGGACACCTGAGGTAACAAACCTGAAAGGAGACCTCCCATCCCACAGATTGACGAAAAACAATTGGGAAGGTGCCAAATCCACCGAGAGGAATATACGTCCATGGCCCATGAGGCTTCCCAACTTTCCACAGCCATCGTTTACACAAAATCCAGAGACCAAAGCCTGAGCAAGTGCCTCAGTCTCGCTCTGTATTTAATCCTGAAGAGTTCTTCTCATGGTTTGTAGATCGGGACTGCAATACGTACGTCCCCAAACCTAAGCTGAGTTTGTGTTTTCAGACTTCTGTCCTCAATGTCCTGGGCCACACACCCTCCAGGCTAGGGCCCCTGGAGCCACACATTAGGACTGTGACTAACCCATGCATGGTAATTCTGCCCATTCCATTGTCCAAAACTGTACAAATTAGGATAACCCTCAAAAGTCCCCGAGGCCATCCCAATATGTAGGTCTCTGTGGACAAACAAGGGCGGTCTGACACCAGCTAAGCATCTACCTCAACTCATACCATAGACGGATGTCCCCAGAGAAGGTGATGTAACCAGACAGGACCCTAGGCCATAATCGGATCCATTGCTTTGGTTTAAAGGCATGTCTCCTCAAAATCCTGGTTCCAATAACAGCATAGGGGGTTTCCTGAGACACCCATCAGAAAACATCTCGTCTCCACGAAGAAACTTGTGCATAGGACCTATGTCAAAATCTTAGGAGAATACTTCAGAGTCCCAGTGCCACCGCCCCATTCCAAGGTCCTCATGGACACAAACACACATTAGGCCCCATGCTCAGGAAAGTCCATATTAACTCAGCCAACCAGGTTGCTTCCGCAGAGCCATCCGATCTTAACTGTCTTGTTGCTAGGAGACAATTAGAATGCGAGGCGGGCTTCCCTGGAATCCATCCTCGAACGGTGCCCTGGATTCATTCCATATGTGATGTTTTGGAGCTGCCCAACATGTCTCAATTGTCCCGCAGAAGGAATCCGTGAAGGGGGCATCCCACAACTCCCAACGTGGGAAAACCTCCATGGCCTTGAGATTCCTCTCCGTTCATGAAGGGGCAGTCATGCACAGAAACTACAACCTGAGCCAACGTCTGATCCTCGCCGTGACTTCAGATGCATGAGATATTGGTTCTGATGTGCATGGGGTACCTGCCTTGCCCTCGGCCTGAAGCCCAAGTCTAGCTTGTGTTCTCAGACTTCTGTCCTCACACTACTGGCCCAGCAGCCCACACGTTTGGCAATTCCGGACCCACAATGCAGCACTCTGCCTGCTCTCTAGAAAAAATATCTTGCCTAAGGAACTGCCCGGCACCTCTAATAAGGATCAACCTACACGGCAATCGAATGTATCCAAATTATATAGTCTAACCTGGGCACTAATGCACTGTCTGACACAAGCTGAGCCCGAAACTCCTGACCAACAACCAGGCAGCTGACCGCACACTGAGCACATCAGACCCACCATGGCCTGAGGTCATCATCTCTTTCCAACTGCGCTTTTCAGGCTTCCGAACCTAGACCTTATCTCCAACCACTGCCCATGGTTGAAAATGATGCATAAATCAGAAGTCCTTCCCCATGGCAAGAGACCTTGTGATTGGCATGTTGTCCAAAGTTCAGTGTAGTTGAAAACAGTGTGGCCTATGAGGCCCCGCCCATGCTCGCGAGCCACATTGGTCACAAACACACATTGTGACCCTCAGCCTGAGCCCAGTCCTCAAGTAAGGCCTCTCAGGGGCTGGATGAAGAGACAGCATATGGGGCCTGCCATGACCCTAGGCCCCAAATTTTAACC